>NW_019384886.1:26800-35434 GCF_000671375.1 Centruroides sculpturatus
AGTTATTTATTTTCTTAATATTTTTTACTATTTCACGTATAATTTCAAATTGGAAATATATTTCTCTAGTCAAAGCAATTTGTGCTCAACTGTATAAAAAGTTCAGCAACGAGTTGCTAAACTTTCCCGGTAACATTTTGATGGCGCCATCTGTTATCATATTTTATTTTAAAAACTTTATATATTTTTAACTACTATAAAATAACAAAAAGCTTAATTTTGAGGGTAGGGATGGGTTTTATAAAAAATTATAAATGCTAATAACGAGTAAAATCGTCATTATGTCCGATCCAATTGGAGATACACACGATCCCCTTTATCTCCCCACTCTCTCGACCTGTATCTATCAAAATTTAATAGCATCAATCCCCCTAATAAACAAATCTCCTTGCACGATTTCAGACATTTTTTACCAAAAGCATTGGAGTTATTAAGCTTCAAATAGGATTAACAAAATCCTGCCCCCCCACACACAAACACTAACATCCATACATACAAGAAAAATGCCCTCTTTTTGCATTTCTCGACGTTTCAAAGTCCCGAAGTCCAAAAATTTTAAAATCTGGGGGATCATTTTTTGCCGGATCGCCAAACTTTCCCTCTGTTATATATCAATATAACAGCCGGGAAAGTAAAAAATAAAATAAAATCTATCAAAGTCAGTCAATTAAATATTGTGGTTACATAAGACCGTCAGAGAAAAAATACATGAAAAAAAAATCAAAATGACAAATTTATAACATAAAAAATTTAAACTGAGATCTAATTTAATCTATCTATATATATAACCCATTCAAAGTGTCCGTCTGTCCCGTAACCGTTTGATAACGGACACTAGAGGCGCCCCTATCGTGTGTCATATTTCAAACATTCAAATTAACAATTTTAATTCTTATTTAAATTAACAATATAAATTTTTATTATTCATTTGGCCCATAAATTATTATTTGGTCAATATAACAATATAAATAATTCAGTATATTTGTAAGAGGAATTTATTATTTCAGGGGCTTATATCTCTCGAAGGGTCAGAATAGGGGTATGGTTCCTTTGACTGTATTGTTAGCACAGGGGCTACAGTTTGGGGGGGTCGCCACCTCTTCATTCGGAGGGTAAATCTTACCATTGGGACTTTAACAGAGCTGTACAGCATATTGATAGGAACAAAAAAGTCAAAGGAACCATGCCTCATGGAAATTTGTAAATAACGCCCACTAGGGGGCGTCCCAGGCTACTAGTTCTGTATATTATACTCAAAATAATTTTTGTCATTGAGTTCATCATTGTTGAGTTGTTGCATCCAGGTTCATTGCATTGTATTATTGTTCATAGAATAACTAGTACCATCACTTGCCTCCATCAAAGACTACAGAAATCTCTGATAATTAGTTCCGTTTTATATTGGTGAATAACCTAATCAACACTTTTATTTCATTTATAATTGTTGACTGGCTGGTAAATACGTTTTGCAGCAATTTAATGCTATTTAGAGATATAAGTAAAGAAATTTGTTATTTCAAAATGAGATACAAATTTCAATCATAATAAATACTGGAAAAGTTCATTTCTGTTTACAAAAGTTTGATTTATGAGAGACTTTTGGAAATGAGATAAACTTATAAATCTAGTCATGCTGTATTTTCTTAATATATTTATTATATCTTATAATTTTATTTTAAAAGTCACTTAAGGTGATATTTGATACATTTATTTATATATGTAGTTATGGAGAAAATTACTTCAACATTACAAAAAGGAGATATAGAAATGTTGAAAGAAATTGTCTTGGAAGGATACGGCAAACATCTTTTAGGGAGAACTTCATGGAATGAAGATGTCAGACAATATTTGAAAACATTACCACAGTATTTAGTAAGTTCTTAGCTATTTTTGATTGTTTTCATGTAAAAATGAATATTTATTTCTTTATTAATAAACTAATATATAATTTTTATGAATTAATAAATAAATATTTATTTATTTACTACAAAAACTGAATTCTTTTCAGTTTATGTAATGTCAATTAAATGTAAATGTACCAATACAATAACTTAACTATCCAGTGACATCTCTGTAGTTAACTATTATTAAAAATAAAAAAAATACTTCCAAAACTATAAAAAAAATTTTTAAGTACTTTGCAGAATATAGTGTCATTTAGTCCCATCTACAAGAGCAATATACATGAGCATGCTTTTACAGTCAACTCACATTAATATGCTCACTTTTACTCTGCTAGAGGAACAGTAGTTAGTTTGCTTTATCAAAAATTCATATTAATGATTTTCAGGGTCAGGGTTGTATAATTTACAAAGTTAATAGGCAATTGAAATCTCTGAATTATAATATTTTGAATTAATTTATTAAATAAAGTTAAAATTATTTACAAAAATAAATTAATGATCTAAATCAGGGATGGGCAACCTTTTTCTAAGAGCTGCATTTCAAAACTTTTGAACTGACGCGGGCTGCATACAAGAGAAAAGAGGAAAATAATATAGATAAATCACAATTATTTATTCATATATAATTATAAATTAGCAAAGGTATACTTAATTAGCTTCTTGAACTGCTGTAAACATAATATATCGAAATATTTAATTAAATATTAGTCACTGCTAGTTTTAAATTAGTTGCGATTTGAGTCTGTTAACCAGTTTCTTGTTTTAATTTTTATTAAATTTCATTGTGGGAAACACTATTCACACACATAACTTGTAGAAAATAACATTTGAATTTTTTCTGCACTCTTCCTTAAGCTGGGAAACTGACTTATTTATTCATATTTTATGCGAGGTGGGCTACAAAAAATATTAATGCAAACCATGGGTTGCCCATCCCTGATCTAAATGATTTTCAAATCAAACAAAATACAGAGGAGACAGTATTTGCCATTTAAGTGTGGAGCAGTATATCAGAGTGGTTAACAAAACAAAACTAAAAGAAATCTGTAATTTTTTTCCTATTGAAGATTGTTTGAAAAAGTACAAAATATTTTTTGGTGTCAAAAGAGCAATTTTTTGCTCTTGACAAAATTGCCACAATTGACCAAAATGGTACAAAGTAGCCACTGGCATCACTGTATGCACCCAATATCCAAACTAGCATGTGTTTGCATGAAACTTTATTCATTTAAAGGGATGAATGTCCTTAAACTTTAACCCCTATTTTCTGAATATAATAGAATGTTTCACTAAAATCAGATGTTTGAATTGTTCTGCAATCAGAGGTCAAACCCGTCTTTGCTAACTAAAAGAAAAAATTATTCTATTCAAAATAGAACATTTATTACAATACTACTTTGCTTTTTACTTTCTGACTTGAATAATAAAATCATTATTTGAGATAGGATTATTTCTTGAAGGGTTGTGAAAGTAATTTACAGTTCATTTTAACAAATTCTGGTAAAATTATTGTTCTCTTTATTCTGAAAAAATTAACATTGTAACAATGATGTTTTGCCAAGGCAACAGCAAAATTGCTTTGATATGAGAATATGCTTTATTGATGTTCATTTTAAGGCAAATCAACTGTATATGCACAGAAATAACATAAGTTCAATATAAATGTTTCCATAAATAATTACTCTCAAATTGAAATTATATAATGTTAATAAATAATCAATTGCAGAAATAATTACAGTTGAATTTGTCTATCTCAAACCTCTTTATCTCAGTTTATTTTCCCCCAGCATTTTCAGCCTAAATTCAATATATTTTCCATATTTATCTTAAATAATTTTCTTCCAAAACACATATATATCAAATTATGGGCTGAAATGTCAATTATTATTTCAAAGCTCAGCAACTACATTTTGATAGCATAAATTATAATTGAGAAATATCTCTTGCAATAAAATACATAGTTGCAATCAATGCAGCTTTTCTTTGATTGGCTACAAGTTTGGTTTGGTTTATTTGTTTATGGCAACACAACACATGGATGATCTGCCAAGAGGGGAATGCCTCCTGGAGGTCTTTTATGGGAAACTGGCCCCTATTTAGGTGTTACAAACACAAAGAAAACAAGGAAAACAACACATGGCCAGTCTTGACAAGGCACAACCCAGGACCAACTACCAGTGTTCAGTGGTTTCATCCACTCCTTCACTGGTAGGTTAGACTATGAGTTTGGCTTGCATCATATTGACTGAAGAAAGTCAGGCATTAGAAACTGTTGACAAACTATTTCTGTTAAGATATGTCAAAAATGTTTTATTTGTACTTAATGTATGTACTGTACTTGCTAGAGTATTAATAAAATACTCTACCTCCAATCAAATCTATTACTGTTTACTGTGTATAAAGCTCTATATCTCAAAACCTCTGTCTAAATTTTTTATCATTCCTGTGAGATTCAAGGTAGACAGGTTCAACAGTATTATTAATTTTAAGAATTGTTTGATTTATTTTTTCTTATAATTATTAATAAAAAATTGTTTATAAATTGCAATATTTTTTAGATGAAAGATAATTTTAAATTCATAGTGATTGAAAAAACTATTAATCAACTTTAAACCTTTTCAGGCTACTATTAGATCACTTCAAGAAGCTGTGATAGCAGGTGATATCAATACTATAGAAAAAAGGATAAAGGATGATGAAAAATTATTAAAATCAAAAGATGAATCTGGATTAACTCCAATACACTTGGCTATTATTCATAATAAGCCAGAAATAGTCAATTATCTAACAGCAAAGTATCCAATTGTTTTAAATTTAAAAGATATAGTAAGTATATTGCATTAGTATTTAATAAATTTATCTCTCTTTTTGCAATAATCTGAAATAATTATTATTTGTAACTACTCTCTCAATATATATATATATCAGTGGCATGCCGTGACATTTGATGATAGGGAAGCTGTGTTTTTGTAAGAATCCGACTTCCAGGGACAATCAGTTAATTGCATATCAATGATGGTCTAGGGTCCATTCGTATCATTTGCTTGATAAGCCAGTAAAAACCGTAGACTTCTCTAAATGTATTTTTAATATCAGAATTACATTCTAAATTGCTAGCCTCAATATAAGGGCTAAAATTATAAATAAAATAATAAAAACTTACTTGGTGAAATAAAATGTGTGGTGGATGTACAGTACGTACCTGGTACAAAATATTCTTCAAATGTATGAATATACTTTTAAAGAAAATTATAATTAAATATAGCTTTGTAAAGAAACGTACACAAAAATAACATAAAATCTTCTTTACTTTTTAAATCTTAACTTAGTCAAATAGCTCCATACAACTGACTAATGGATGGAATCAGAGACGGTCCTGGTAGGTGCATGCATGCGGGCTGCCAAATCCCAAGGATGCCGATACCAGTCAATGTCAAATGCCTCTTTTGTCGCATCACTAGTATACCTCAAAGGATACAACAGGGTTGTTGTAAATTTTAAACATTTCTCATCATAGCTGTAAAAATCTAAATATGCTAAACTTAATAGATTGTCCATCGTTTGTTTTCTAACTAATTCGTTTTAGGACCAGATGTTGTCCACGGAAATTTCCAAAATTTACGACTTTTCGGTCACTCCCGTTGAACTGGAAAAATTTCTGTCTTTGTTACATCTAATACAGTATTTCGAAGAAATCAGTTCCACTGTACTCAGCTATAGATCGGTTCGGTTAAGCTTTTGTTTAAGTAATATTCCGGCTCTTTCATCAGAAGTTTGTTTATGTCCCCAATTCCCTAATCGTTTAATTATTTAACTACTTCTTAAGTAGAAATAAGTAGAAACCAGCTACTTTGTACTTGAATATTTGTAGTGTTGAGAAAAAGAGGAAAGACAAATTTTTATGACAACGGATACATAAATCGTTAATTTAAGGAAAATAAATTCTAGAGCTTTTTCTGTACCTTGTGCATCTCTCTCGTTCATTAAATTTAGTTGTAAATGTTGCTGCCAAAGTAACAGTTAATTTTTTAACATTGTACAAGAATTGTACACATTTTTTTCTACATCCCTTTATAGATGGGACATACGAAATCATAATATCACTGGTTTAACATTGAAATCCATAAGTAATATAAGATGGGTGAGCAGACTAAAAATATCAAATATTTTAATGGATTTTTTTTTAACTCCTGTCAACTATACAGAACTATCATAAAAACATCATATCAGTAAATTCTTATAGTTTGGGTTAAGTTATAAATCTACTCGTGATTCACATAATCGAGCGAGGGCGGCCAAATATCTAGCAGGCAGGCAGCTATCAGCCAGAACCGATCCTGGATAGAATCATTGGAAGCATTATATGTGTGTAGCTTCCACCAGCTAAACTGGGTGAGGTTGGTGCTATGTAAAGCGCATGCACAAATGAGTATAATCTGGCTGTTTGGAAGCTGACAATACAGTGCTTCCATTCCATCATTAATATTCAAATATACAATAGCAATCTCATCGTTTTTTATTTCATGTGTAGTATAAAAATTTGTAATAAGATACATAATGCGATTATAATAAAATATTAATTTTAATTATATGAAAATAATCACACATTATGTATTTATTTTTTAGAAAATACAAGGGAAGTGGCACTTCCACCACTTCCAATGATGGCACGCCACTGATATATACAGTATATATATATATACAATAGGTTGTTTAACTTTCAAGATGTTTCAGAGTCTTCAAAAGCATAATTTCAATTTCCAACATTAAATGGACAGGGAAATTTATTAAAACTTGTTTGACTATTAATACTGAAATCAAACTGAACAAAACTTTAATATGAATTAGTTTTGTTTTATTTAACAGCATTGTGAGAAGTATTAGGGAAATTGTAAACAATAGAGGTGATAACGAATCACCTTGAAATATCCCTGTTTTGATGTTAACCTCTCCATAATCGTTACCTTTGATCATAAGTTTTGTTTTCCATAGTTTCATGTTTTCAGCAACAAAGTTTTGTATGTTTTTGGTAATTCTCAATAGAGATAAACATTTCTTAATCCAGTTATGAAGAAGTGAATCAAATTCCTTCCTGTAATCAATCCATGTCAGCCACAGATTTCTTTTTCTGTGTTTTTGAGTTTTTAAGCACTATTTTGTAGACGAGTTGATCTTTAGTTTCCCTGGTGCACTTACAATTGCCTTTCTGCTCAACAGGTTAAATTCCATTTTCAGTGAAATGTTCACATAGCTTACTGGCTAAAATAAATACCTGTTAAAACTTTAAAAGCATATATATGTATATATGTATGTATATATAATATGTATGTATATATGTATGTATATATAATATGTATGTATATATATATATATATATATATATACATACATATATACATACATGCATTATGATAAAAAGGTACAGAACTTAGATAAAAAGTAAAGAAGACAAAGGAAACTGTCTATTTATACTGTTTTTAAAACCACAACTGACTTTTTTTTCTAACCAATCACAGCAGGAAATTTAAAATTTTGGGAAGGAGTAATTTTCAAATTAAAATTCAAGACTGAAATTAATCAGTCAATCAAAAGCATAATTTCAATTTCCAACATTAATTAATTAAATGGACAGGGAAATTTATTAAAACTTGTTTGACTGTTAATACTGAAATCAAACTGAACAAATTTCCTTTGCAGTTTTGTGCAAAAGCTTGAAAAAGATGGAAAATGCTGCTAATTGAGGAAAATGGTAAAAATGGGGGAAAAGAGTGCAAAATGAGAATTAAAAATTCTGTTTAATTGGATCAGGAGATAATTTCCTGATGGTTGGTTATGGTTCCCCCAAAAATAAGATCTGCGTTAAAAGTAGTGTGGCACCACAGACTCCTAAACTTACTGATAACATTATCATTTAGTTACTGTTAAATAAGGTAAGCAACTAAAACTTTGGTTAATGAAAATTCTGGTTTTATTAAATCTAACATTAAAAATAAATGCTAAAATATAGTTAAAAAAGTAATTTTAATTAAGATTTCAAGTTCAAGTTAATTATTAATTAATTAATTGTCATTCATCCAGTGTTGTTTGCCTGCTGGTTTTTACAGTAATATCTTTAATAAACAGATTGAAATAAAAAATGCCAACAATTTTATGCTACTTAAACTAATATACTGTGAGTAATTAACAATTAAAATGATCAACATGAACCAAATCAGTGATTTAAATGTCATCAATAACAGTTGCATGTTATCAATCACACATTGAAGCTGATAGACATTTTTGAGCTGTCTTTTTGCACTATTTATTTGAACATATTAACAATTATAAACATATTATGATTAAAATATTATTTTAATCATAATATGTTTTTATAGTTTTTATAAATATTTTTATAGTGTATTTTACTTTATAGCAAAAGTTTTTATAGTGTATTTTACTTTATGTTTAAGACTAGATAATTCTGATGATAATATCCACAATTACAATAAATAAATTGTGCTGGAAAAAATTAAAATTAGAAAAGAGTTTTACTTTGAATTTATACAAAATAATATTTGATTCTTTAATATTATTTTTTAGAATGGTAGAACACCACTTCATCTTGCAGCACAAGAAAATCGTACAGAATTATATAGATTGATGAAGGACAATGGAGCAGATCCCATGATACTAGATCAGGTTATTATTAATTAAATAATATAAATAAAACTATTTATATTATAATAGTTAA
>NW_019384886.1:35605-64739 GCF_000671375.1 Centruroides sculpturatus
TTAAAAAATAGTTTATTAAATATAAATATATATTATTTATATATTTATACTATTTAACAATAAAGCCCTTATTCACTAACATTTTTGAATGATAAAAATATTTTAAATTTTGTTGTTGTTAATAATTATTAAAAGCAAACTTTAGTTAAAATTACCATAATTAAACTAAATACCATATGTTTCAGGTTGTACACTGCTGCATATAACCTGCAGCATATGGTTATATGCAGCAGTGTATAATCTCTATAGAAAATTAATACAAAAATAAAAATGTCACATAGACTATGTTACCATATATCCTAAGCCTCTGAGGCTGAGGTTAAAAATAAATCAATTAACTCATACACATGTAAATTTTCGACTATAAATTCGACTATCTTCTATTATCAGGACTTATTATACTGGTTTTACAGATAATATTACAAAGATTAACAGAAAACAATTTTTATTTTATTTCGTATACCTGGACACATACACAATTTTGCGTTTCGGACATATTCGTCCCTCCTCAGCAGGTATTTAAATATGTTCTATAAAACAATAAAATTTTTATTAAAATTTACATTTTAAAAATTTCCGACAAAATTATTTAATGAAATTCTTNTGTCTTTAATTAAAATTTATATTTGTATAAATTTATTGTTGTTAATTAATTCAATGAATCTGTGGGAGCTACAATTTGTCAGGAGTAAGAAGATATATACTAAGAAGAGATAGTTCCAATCTTTGTTTTAAATTGCAATTATGCTCTCCCAACAGTTTTTCTTTCATCTAAGCTTACTAACAGATCTTTAAAAACTAATCTTTAAAAATTATGAAAAATCCTTTATACATTACATAATTCATCTGTTGTCAATTCTAACATATGTACTGTACAGTACTGTACATTTTCTATAGCAAATAAGAGGGGAATGATCAACTCTCAGATTTGTGTCATTAAATATCATAGAGTTTACATGCAGCTTTCTTAGTAAAATCAACAATTACTTTATTTACTACAATTGTTTATTTATACTCTATATCTGTTGTGGCAATCATTCCTGCCAGGAGCCACATTACCAACCCAAATTTGTCTCAACCTCAGTTAGCTTTTCAAACATCAAATATGTTACAGATATTGTCCATGATAAAATCTTATTTTGTTTAATTTTTTTGAGTTTACTTAAATGTTTGTAGTTTGTCCAATAAAAGGTGAACTTTTCATGATCATATCTGATGAGTAGCAAGTCTTGTTGAGGAGACATGTTTAATAATTGTAATGCTTGTAGGCTATAAACTCTTGCTTTTTTCATCACTATAATGTGAAATTTGACCGTATAATGTTTCATTTTCTCTACACACAATAGCATTTTGATAATGAAATTGACTCTAAAAATGTTACTATTTTGATTTTTAAATTCTACACTGTAAAAATCATTTTACATTAATTAAAGTAACAATCATATATAATGTTAAATGTTTCTAAACAGTAACTGGATGAAGTGGAATTTCATTATCCTATTGGGAGTTTCATTATCCAAGATAATGCCTTTTAACCTGTGTATGAGTTAATTAAATTGCCTCAATGTCCTTTTTTCCTTATTAATATGTAAATTTTCGACTATAAATTCGACTATCTTCTATTATCAGAACTTATTATACTGGTTTTACACATAATATTACAAAGATTAATAGAAAACAATTTTTATTTTATTTCGTATACCTGGCAGGTATACGAAATAAAATAAAAATTGTTTTCTATTAATCTTTGTAATATTATGTGTAAAACCAGTATAATAAGTTCTGATAATAGAAGATAGTCGAATTTATAGTCGAAAATTTACATATTAATAAGGAAAAAAGGACATTGAGGCAATTTAATTAACTCATACACAGGTTAAAAGGCATTATCTTGGATAATGAAACTCCCAATAGGATAATGAAATTCCACTTCATCCAGTTACTGTTTAGAAACATTTAACATTATATATGATTGTTACTTTAATTAATGTAAAATGATTTTTACAGTGTAGAATTTAAAAAAAAATAGTAACATTTTTAGAGTCAATTTCATTATCAAAATGCTATTGTGTGTAGAGAAAATGAAACATTATACGGTCAAATTTCACATTATAGTGATGAAAAAAGCAAGAGTTTATAGCCTACAAGCATTACAATTATTAAACATGTCTCCTCAACAAGACTTGCTACTCATCAGATATGATCATGAAAAGTTCACCTTTTATTGGACAAACTACAAACATTTAAGTAAACTCAAAAAAATTAAACAAAATAAGATTTTATCATGGACAATATCTGTAACATATTTGATGTTTGAAAAGCTAACTGAGGTTGAGACAAATTTGGGTTGGTAATGTGGCTCCTGGCAGGAATGATTGCCACAACAGATATAGAGTATAAATAAACAATTGTAGTAAATAAAGTAATTGTTGATTTTACTAAGAAAGCTGCATGTAAACTCTATGATATTTAATGACACAAATCTGAGAGTTGATCATTCCCCTCTTATTTGCTATAGAAAATGTACAGTACTGTACAGTACATATGTTAGAATTGACAACAGATGAATTATGTAATGTATAAAGGATTTTTCATAATTTTTAAAGATTAGTTTTTAAAGATCTGTTAGTAAGCTTAGATGAAAGAAAAACTGTTGGGAGAGCATAATTGCAATTTAAAACAAAGATTGGAACTATCTCTTCTTAGTATATATCTTCTTACTCCTGACAAATTGTAGCTCCCACAGATTCATTGAATTAATTAACAACAATAAATTTATACAAATATAAATTTTAATTAAAGACAAAATCAACAATTTTGCTTTTCATTTAGAATAAGTTTCTTTTGAGTAGGACATTGGAAGTGGTATCCCCTAGTCCTTAGTTTGTTCTTGACTTCAATGTTCAAATTTCCTTAGAGATGAAAACATGTCTTTCCTCTTTAAAAGATGGATCCCAACTCCACTTCAATTACAGTAGAGCTTCGATTATCCAAATCAATTGGGGACTGGGGTTGTTCGGAAAATCAATTTTTTGGATAACCAATTATGTACGAAAAAATACATTATTAATATAGTATATTAGTATATCCCAATTATGGTATATTAATATATCCCATGTTTAAATTTTTCTCCGTTGCGTGTCACTTCGCATTGAATTTTCGTCGATATTAAGCCTAACGAAAATTTTTATAATAATAATCGTGGTTATTGTATTGTCAAAAATTATTTCTTTATTTTGTACAAACAAAATAAATATATTGAAAAATATAAAAACAAAAAAATTACGCTTTAGAAGTTAATCTAGTATCAAAAATATTCAATTCGGCATGACACAGTCTGACTGGAACGCTTTCGGTTAACCGATGTTTCAGTTGACTGACATTCAGATAATCGACACTCTAATGTATCTTCATGTGCTTCCTGCTTCTTTTTTGAACTATGTATACAACCAATGATTTTAAACAAAATTTTGAATTTAAAGTGTAATAACAATGTTTCAAATTTTCTGAATTCATCAAGCAACACATTACCATATACAATCCCAACAAAAATCAACAGCTAAGCTAACCCACAGCCTTGCTGTGGGTTAGCTTAGCTGTTACCTGCTTTTAAAACTGACTTTAAGAAAACCACAGAAAAGATGTGGGTTATTTACAGGAAATTATGGTAATTACTTCTGTGTGAGCTGTGTAATCTATATTAATTATATTATTCTTCCAAATGTCTTTTAAATTTCAAATTTAGAGTTTATATATAACATTCAATCGAAAGTCATGGCAATGACTGTGCCAAGTAAAAAAGTAACTGACTGATAGATACAAGAATTAGTGTTGCCAATTTTTTGGGTTAATTTCTCTGCCCTAGTATATAGTAATTCTGATAAACTCTTTCAAAAGATAATAGTTTTCTTAGGTAGTGTGCAAAATTTCAGGTTTTTCCATAAAAGGGTTGCTAAAATACAAGCAATTGAAAAGTGAAAAAATTGCCAAATAAGTGGGGTTTTTTCTTCTTTCTTTAGAAAATACTACTGGGTGTAGAAAGCTCATCTTTTAAACCAAAACCTCTCTCATTATCACTGAGGTGTTCCCGAACCTTCCCAGTCAATAGATCAAAGTTCACAGGGGTAACCCCATAAAGCTGTTTTACTTTTATTGCTTAATTTTATGCTTATAAGGATAACATTGCATGGGAACAAATGATTTTTATTCAAAATGTTATCCAGAATAACAAAAGCTCAAATTTATGCCAATTAAAACTTTTTATAACTATTTTACTAAACAGTGTATTGAAAACATTCAACCAGACCAACTGTACATCATCATCTTAGGACTTGACATTATAATGCAATCATTAACCAAAAAACAATTGATATCCAAACAAAAGCATCTGAGATGTAACTTTGAAGTGCCAAGCTTTACCAAACAAAAACTTCTAAGAAAAAAATTTTACGTCATTTAAATTATGCCAAGCTTTACCAAACAAAAACTTCTAAGAAAAAAATTTTATGTCATTTAAATTATTATAATTTTTTACTTAGCACAATTTTTTTAATCTCAGATGTTCGGTTATGTATTTANCAAATAAAAACTCCCAAGAAAAATTTTGAGTGTCATCTAAATTGTCATAAGTTTTTACTTAGCACAATTTTTTTTTTTTTTACATTTCAATGACACACAGGATTTGTTTGAGACTTGCTTAATGAATCATTTTCATGTAAACCACATAGTATTCATAGTATTGTATTACTGTTAAATTATTATAATTTTTTACTTAGCACAATTTTTTTAATCTCAGATGTTCGGTTATGTATTTACTCAAATCTTGCTAAATAATTTCTTTTTAAGAATAACTAATTTAAATGTTTAATTTATGCATTATTACTTGCAAGATCAAGAGATAAAACTATGGAGTGGAACTTTAGGTAAAAGCATATTTTTCCCAAGTTTCCCTTGTTGAAAGTAGTTTAAAAAAGTAAAGTTTTGGTCCAAGTCCTGTTTTAGTTGATATAAAAGCATACTTAACTAATTTTAGGCTAATAAGCATATTTTATTATTTTCTTACATTTTTTGCATATTTTTTTATTTCACATGTCAATAGCATAATAGTTCATCAGCAATCAATTACAATCTATTTCTATCATGCCTGATGCAGCCAAGTCTTAACAATACATCTAAACTAATTAAAATTTCAATCAGTAATTTATATATATAATTTATTTACATTTATTATAAATTAATTATGAACTATTTGACATCTTTTTACATCAAAATAACCTGACTGCATTTATCAACAATAAATGGATCAAAAATTTGAAGCCAAATTTTAAATCAATTGGTGAATAATAAATAAAACTTCTACAAGCCAGTTTTAATGCTTAAATACATAAAATTAATGCAAAATTATCAATATAATTATAAAATCAAAGAATTATAATTGAAACATTTTCAATTTATGATTTAACTATTTTTTAATGTTTAGCAATAAATTTAAATTTTGGGTTGGTAACATTAGAATTGTAAGTTAGTGTAAAGTTCAGCCTTTGTCTTGGGAGGTTTTATGATTTTTGGTTTATTTATACCATTTTTTTTGAGCTGGTGGTGATACAAGCCAGTGATGAGAAAAAAACTGTCAACAATTCTCAATATAAACTGTAAAACTGTATCTGTTGCTTTAATTGAAATTACTGTGGATCTACATAGTAGAGTAATTACATATAATGTAATGAACAGATATCAAATAAATGTACATACATTATATAGTGCAGTGTTTTAATTCCTTTACATGTTTCTATTGTATTTGAATGGGAATATTAAAAAGCATATTTTGCCAACTTTAATGGAATATTACGGTGCATATTCTGTAGGTTCATATGACCTAAACTTTGTATCTTTAATTGGGGGGGGACAATTTAAATTTTCAATTAATTTGATCATTAATAAATTCAATATTTAAAATATTTTTGCAAAATTTATAAATATATAAGGAATATTCTAAAAATAATAAGAATAAAGAAAATAAAAATAATTCTCTTTAATAAGTAAACCAAAACAAAATTCAGCTTTTCTGGATTTTGCTTATTTATTTATTTGAGTTAACAGTTCACTTAGATTTCTTAAATTAAAATTTTGCATATTTATTTTATAGAAAGGAAGAAGTGCTGAATATTATTTAAGTGAGAAGGAAGATGAGAAATCTCCTCGAACACCAATATTATCAGAGAACAATAAATTGGTAACTAATGAAGAATCTACAACTGAAATAAATACAAATGATGCAAAAGAAAATAATTTGTCAGAAGAGACAGTATTAGTTAGTAATACTGATATTTCTACTTCGGGACAAAATGATGCTACAGAGAAGGAAAATAATTCAGACTCAAAAGAAATGCCAAAACCAAAAACCATTGAAGAAACTAAAACAGAATCAGTTAATGAAAACGAAACAAATGAAACTTCAGTAGAAGAAAACAATTTGCAGATTACAGAACAAGACAATAAAAACATTGAAGATAATCAGAAGAAAGAGAAAAACATTTTAAATATTGAACCAGAAGAAAAGATAAATAACTCAGATAAAGTAGCTACTGATGATAAAAAATCAGAAAATGTAGTAACTACAGATTGTTCAGAACCAAAACTTCAGCAAGATGAAAATCAAAATACAAATTCAATTCCTGAAGAAGTGCCAAATTCTCATAACAATCAAGAAAATGCAGGTATAGAAAAACAGGATGAAAAAAATGAAGAAGAAAGCAATCCACAGGAAGATGGAAAAGATGAAGAAGAGAGCAATCCACGGGAAGATGGAAAAGATGAAGAAGTGAGCAATCCACGAAAAGATGAAGAAGAGAGCAATACACAGGAAAATGAAAAAAATGAAGAAGAGCAATCCACGGGAAGATGGAAAAGATGAAGAAGTGAGCAATCCACAGGAAGATGGAAAAGATGAAGAAGAGAGCAATACACAGGAAAATGAAAAAAATGAAGAAGAGAACACTCCACAGGAAGATGTAAAAAATGAAGACAGCATTCCACAGGAAGATGTAAAAAATGAAGAGAGCAATCCGCAGGAAGATGAAAAAGAGAACATTCTACACAATGAAAAAAATGAAGAACGTACTCCACAGAAGGATGAAAAAAATGAAATTTCTGAAGATGAAATGAACTCGACAAATAATCCAGAAAAAAAAACTGAATCTGATCAGGAAGAATCAAAATTTATACATGCAGAAAATACAAATACTGAAAATAAAAAAGAAGAATTAGAAATTACCAGAAGTGATGATCTTGGTACCAACAGTAAAATAAATGAAACTGTTACATTAAATTCAGCAGAGGAGACTGCTGATTCAGTAAACAGAACTGAAGATAATAATAATATTCCTGAAAATATAGAAAGTACTGAACAAAACACTGTAGAAAATTCAAATGTTAATAAACAAATTGAATCCAAACCAGATGATAAAAATAATACAGAAAATCATGAAAACTGTACAAATGAAATAGATAAGGAAAGAGAAGAAATAGATGATGATAAAACAGAAAATAATGTAAATCCAGAAGTTACAAAATCTGAAGAAAACAACAATGAAAATGATCAAACAGAAGATTTTTCAGAAAACATTGAACAAGAAGGTGATAAATCTAAAGAAATACAACCCAATACAGGAAATGTCGAAAAGCAAGAAACAAATGCAGAAATAAATGATTTAAAAGAAAATGATAAAAATAGCATCAATGATCAAGAATCTATAAAAATGAATAATGATGACAGTATAATAGAAAATGAAAAACAGACAAATTCTTCAGAAAATGATGATATAAAAATTGATAACTCCAATAATGCTGTTTTAACAAAACAAGTGAGCAATGATGAAGCTGGTGACCAAAATGACAGTGAAGAAAAACTTGACATCAACAACACAAATAATGAACTGACAAATATAAATTTGGAAACTGTACCAGTTGAAGAAAATGACAAGTCAAATACTATAAATGAATCATTAAATTTGGAATCAAATGAAGAGTTTAAAAATGATAAAGAAGAAATTATTAATAATTCAAATTCAAATGTCAAAGCATCAGTGGAAAATTTAAAATCTAAAGTGGAAAGTAGGAATCATGTGGATGTCGAAAGTAATCAAAACAATAGCCAAACAGCAAATACAAACTATTCATATGAAAATAAAAATTCTTCTTCTAGTAGAATTAAAACCAATTCGGGAATAAAGAACAGAAATACAGGAAGTAGAAACTCTTCTCAGAGTAAGTTTATATTAAATGATATAATAAATTGTATTTGTAAGTAATTATATTATACTATTTAAATTATTTTACAGAAGATTATCTGGATGATTTAATAGAACAGTGGATTAAAGAAGGTGATTTGTTACGATTAGAGCATGTTGTCTTAGCAGGTCAGGGAGATAGGTTAATTGAAAAAACTTCAGATGATAAACAAGTTCAAGATTTTTTAGATTTAGTACCCATTTATACAGTAAGCTGTTTTATAAAATTTAATGTTTTATATTTTAAATTCTAATAGCTATTTTGTCTGATGTATTATTTTTAACAATAGTGTTTAATTAATTAATTAATGTACCTTTTACATAATTTTATGTACGATTTAAGAATTTTAGGATGTTTACTTCCCATGGGTTAAAGTTTTGTCTATTTTTACTGTGAAAAATCCTCATTAACTCATTATCTTAAGAAAAAATATCTAAACAAATTGGTTATATCTGTTAGTTTAATACATAGTGTGTCCAAAACTTAAGGACAAACACAATTACTTTGAATGATAGCTAGAAAAAATCTTGATGACAAGCCTTCCATGCTGTGGTACTGCATCACAGTTCAAGGTGAAAATGCTCCATTCTGTTAGGTCTCTTGTTCATATGAAATATATCTACCTTTGTAATACAAAGATGGACACAAGTTGTTGTATAATTTGTTTCTTGTTTGGATGACTATGTAATTTTCTATTGGCTATTAATATGCCTTAAACCCAAACTTATCATAATGACCACAAATGACTTTAAGGTGACTGTTTTTTTTATTGACTCCAATATGCATTTCGGACATATAAATTCATCCCTCTTCAGTTGGGTACAATATTATATAAATTATTAAGCTAAAAATTCCACATCCTTTTTTTTTTATAAAACAGATTATTTTATCTGTTTTATAAAATAGCTTTGTAAATCTGTTTTAAAAAAGGATGTGGAATTTTTAGCTGTTAACTTAATACTATATAATATTGTACTCAATTAAAGAGATACAAATTTATATGTTCGAAATGCAAATTGGAGTCAATAAAAAAAAACAGTCACCTTAAAGTCATTTGTGGTCATTATGATAAGTTTATATTAATAGCCAATAGAAAATTAACACAGGTTGATGTGTATTACCCTGTGTTAGATATTGAATAATTCAGTTCCTGCCATATTTGTTTGCATTCACCTACAGTTCTAACACATCAATGAGATATTCTGAAATACATTTCACAAAAAATGATGTGTAATATAATTTCATTCCTTTGCATAGTTTATTAGATTTTAAACTATAGAAATTGTCAGAACATGTCTTTTATGCTTGGTATTTATATCTTATTAGTTGCTATGTAAGATTTCTGAAAAGTTATTGTGCAATGAGAAATTTATAATGACAGTAAAGTTATGCTTATGAGACCTGTAAGTTGTACTAGATCCCACATTTCCACTTTGCAGTAGATAGCATTATTGTTTGCTCATAGACATTCTGGTTTGTGGACTACAGTTTTTGACGACTTCTTTGCTAATTGTAAAATCTTATGTAGAATCTGGCCCTGATTTTTCCAGCATTTGCTTTAGGAGAAAAGCAATATTTTGTACATAAAACTTCACTTAAACCTTTTCCACTGCAAAGGAACTTTTCAGATATCCTGTAGATCCATTCTATTATTTAATACAATAGACTGTTTATTACTTTCAGACTTTCCTAATCCAATAACAATAAGTAGAGCAAGTAAATATGACTACAGTTAGAGTCAATGAAAGCAGAATTTTCACTAACATTAAAAGGATATGTTAAAACAATTAAAAAAAACAATGTATAATTTTAAGACTAATTAATTAATATATAATTCAGTAAAAAATAATGACATACATCAAATTGTTATTGGATGTGTATTTTAAAACTGTCTTTCCATGTTAAGTTCTTAAACTAAGAAAATATAAAAAGAAAGTAAAAACATTAATTGACTTTAAAGTTAATACCACACTGAATGTGGTATTAATTGTTAATACTACACTCAGTGTTTTTTTACTTTCTTTTTATGTGATATTTGGCATGAGGTTTAAGCTGTATTCTGTTACAAGAAAATATAATATCAACTCACTCAAACATATATATTCTTCCCAAAAGTACTTTCCTTAACATCAAAACTTTGGGTGACAATTATCATCATCAAAGTCTGATAATGATAATTTTAGTTATTAAAAGTACATATTAAAACAACTACTTGTTCTTTCAACTACTCAAACTGGGTATACATAAATAACAATTACACATAGAACCACTATTCAGCAAGAAAATACAAAATTACATTAAAGCAAATTTTTTGTCCATGTTGAACTGTCATCATCAGGCTAACATTAAAAGTGCTCAGCAAGTAAACACATAAATTAAAACACCTTAATTTGTTGCTGAGAAATATATTTTAAAAACAAACGTTTTCAACCTGATTAACAGGCCATCCTCAGGTCTAAAAAAAACGAAAATGGAACAGATACGTTCCATGTATAGAATATAAATATTTAAATCAAAATTTAGAACAAAAATTTTTTTAAATATACAAGNATTTTAAACACAAACGTTTTCAACCTGATTAACAGGCCATCCTCAGGTCTAAAAAAACGAAAATGGAACAAATACGTTCCATGTATAGAATATAAATATTTAAATCAAAATTTAGAACAAAAATTTTTAAAAATATACAAAAGAAACGGAAGAAAATATAAAAATAACACAAAATAAACTAAAAAATAAAAAATATATAATAAATATAATAAATCTTCCAATAAACTAATTCTAGCTTGAGTTTTCAGTGAACTTTTTAATCATGTATTTCCACGCCGATGACAGGCTCTCAGCATCCCTCACATTTAAACATCCCTCACGTAGCCTACTCCTATATATTTCAATCTTCTCCGCCATCATTATACATCATCAGGCTAACTGACCTTCAGTTTGAATGGAATTGTTAAAACAAACAATTTGAACAGAAAAGTTGCTAAGAGGGGTGATGTAAGAGAAAGGGGAGGAGAAGGTTGTAAGAGTAAACTTCATATAGACTCCTTCCCCTTGGATGGAAGTTGATCTATCTTTAAAGTTGATAGAAATTACAAAGCCACGAGAAAAAATGTGGCTAATTGTTCTAAACATCTAAGCCATTCTTTGCAGGAGGTGCTGTATAGGAAGCTTGCTTGGTCGAAATGTACATCAATGTTGGAGTTGGTGTCAAAGGTTGCTAATGCTGTGTTGGCAAGCTCTTTCATGATTAAAGTCCAATGTTCTTTGAGATGGATATTTAAAGGTTGCCCTGTAGCACTCAAGTATTCTAAGTAATCCATAACAGGGATAGTAAATACACCAGGTTGGAGGCACATATCTGGATGGTATTTAGCACTGCACAGGAGGGTGAAAACTGAAGGACTTCTGAAAGCTAATTGGAAGTTATTATTTCTGGCAATATCCTTGTACAGGATAGCCAGTCTTCTGTTGTATGTAGCAGTTTTGTATACTTGCCAACATAGCATTAGCAACCTTTGACATTGACCCCAACATTGATGTGCATTTCGACCAAACAGGCCTCCTACATAGCACCTCCCACAAAAAATGACTTTTAGAATAAAAGTCTACATGTCTAAAAGTTGATAGCTGCATTTTTTTTCTCATGGCTTTGTAAATTTCTAATTGATCTAAATATCTAAGGCATTCTTTATGGGAGGACTGCTTGGCCGAAATATACATCAATGTTGGGGTTGGTGACAAGGTTGCTAATGCTGTGTTGACAAGTCCTTTCATAATGGAAGTCTGATGTTCTTTGAGACAAGTATTTAAAGGTTGTCCTATAGCACCCACATATTCTAAGTTGTGCTTTCTCATTCAGCATGTGAACAGTAATCACCTATTCTGAGTGACTTTTCTCTTTGAACAGTTTGTTTTAACAGCTGCATTCAAACTATGAAGGTCAGTTAGTCTGACAATGTCAGTTCAACATGGATGAAAATGTTTGCTTTCATGTAGTTTTGTATTTTTTTTTGTTGGATATAGATTCTATGCATAGTGCTTATTTACAAATCATATATTCATTACAAGTTCAAGTTATTTAAAAATTATTAACATAAAACACATTTTAAAATTTCAATATGTAACCAATTCAAACACCGTTATTTTCTAAGAATTATCACATCCACAGACTCCAAAAATACTAGCCAATCAACAACTTTATTTTACCCAGATGCATTTTGGAAACTACAATATTTCTCTCTTCAGTGGAACTTCTTTCATACAGGCTAAACAAGACACAAGAAAAAAAAACCCACTGAGGAAAATATTGTAATTTCCAAAATGTATCTGGGTAAAATAAAGTTTTGATTGGCCAGTATTTTTTAAATCTGTGGATGTGATAATTTCTAGAAAATAACAGCATTTGAAACAGTTACATATTAAAATTTAAAAAAAACAGAATAGAAGCAGAAGGATAAACCATAGTTCAAAATACACATCAGTTAATTTCTCTGCTATCAACTTTAAATTGCTGGCATTATACAAGTTGTTGTTAAACTATTGTGTTGTGAGTAAACAATTAACATTTAACATTTCAAACATTAGTTAAGTCTGATAACAATAGCTAATAAAGATTACATGTTATCAGTCACAATTGAGGCAAACTATCACAAAAAGAGAGTTTTAAAAGGCAAAGATAACAATAACCAAAATTTTTATAATGTTAATAACTCGTACGTTTTGGGATCTGCTAATTTTGATAACATTATCTGTGATTATAATAAGCAGAGTCTAGTGTAATAAAATACAATTTACTAATAAAAACAAATTCCTTATGAATTATCTGTTGATATCAAAGATTATCATCAATATCACATTTGATTTTAACTCCACGACATCTGTCTTGGAGTTAAAATCAAATGTGGTGCTCTGGAAAACATTTTATCACCATCCCAATTTTCTTTGTTTGACATCATATTGAAAATAACTTTTTTCAAAACATCCCAGAAGCTGAAATAATCACCTAGCACTATAACACTTCTTCTAGCAGTTATTTTCTTAATAATACTAACAGTTTAATAATTTTTTTCATCCACTTATCAAATCAAGCCTTAAAAGATTATAATGTGCTTTAGGAAAACTTCCAAAAAATGCATTTATTCCAATCTACTGCATGCAGAATACAGATTTTCCATCTTTCATATGATGTTATAAAATAATTCCAAATACAAAATTAAGAAATAGAAATTTAATGTATTACTATTATTGTTTCTACATGTAATTAGATATGAATTTTTAAAATTCTTAATTCTAATTCTTTGATATTTTATACATTTAAATTTAACATAAATCTGTTTAGTTATAGTGTCAAATCAATATATTTTTAGGCTAAAATTCGTGCAATACATGAAGCTGTCATACGAGGAAATCTTCGAGAAGTAAGAGCTGTCCTGACAAGAAAAAGATTCGCCTTAAGTAGAGATCATGTCGGTGCTAGTCCGTTACATCTTGCAGTTTTACACAGACATGCAGATATTGTACAGTATATTATATCACATTTCCCAGAAACAATGGATGGTCCTGATAATGTAAGCAAGTATTATGCAAATTTAAATAAAACATTTTTAAGATCAAATATATTATACTGAAAATTAAAAAGACCTTCACTAACAAGGAGAAGGCCAGATGTTCCTTCTTCAATTTGAACAAAACTTGGTAAGTGCATAGCCCTAAACACAAACAACTCCTTGTCCAAATAATAGGACTCACTTCTCAGATATTTTCAAAAAACAGGCCTCTTAAAATTGTGTGTTTAGCTAATAAGTTGTTGAAAGTTTTACTTCTGTTTGCAATGACAATAGCAGAGTCAATTCCTTATCTCAAATTTTTTTCTTGTTCCCATAAGATTTGAGATAGAAAGGTTCAACTGTATATATATAAAGTCAATTGATGAGAACTGGATTAATATTCAAATAAAATACCAACACCAATATCCAGGAAAGTTTGAAATTTTATATCACTCTTCTTCAAATTCCAAAATAGAATGAAAAGTTTAAGATGTATAATTAAGTCAAAAACATTTGTCAACAACCACATGAACGATTAAACTCTTGCTGGTATTAAAATAAGATTTTGGTGAATCAATTAAATAATCCAGTATGCAGAAGCAGTTGGTGAACACAATATAATTTATTGATCATACTTTACTGTTTTACAATTGCACTTTCACTGATTACACCATTAACATTCTGTTTATAGTTTCAAAACTTAGGATCAAATTTATCCTGCAATTTATTTTTCCCCACAGACATCACTTTCATGAGTTCCAAATATTTCTGTCACATGTATGATACTGAGTGAACTTATTTGAATTCAACATAAAAAATACTGTTATGTTCTTATTTTTTCTGTATTATGTAATGTTTTAAGTGATATACTAATACATAGAGTTTAAATTACTTAAAATGTAACTGTAGTTAATTTTCTCTTAAGTACTAGTAATCTGCAAATATATTTGGATTCTACTTGACCTAGTATCATTTTTCCATAAGAGAAATGGTCTAACAAAATTGTTTGCCATGTTTGATGGCATCAAGATTCTCAAAAAAGACTAAATGAGTAAAAATGTATTTTAAACACTTATTACTGTCTAACTTTTTGTATGATTTCAGAAGGTTGTGCAGTTTCACAATTGTTTCCTACCTTATGATTTTTTGAAAATTGCTATACGCAAGTTTCCACTTCTCAAATTATTCATTAGTTATTAATTTTCTTATTTGAGGAGCTACAAATATATCTTCATTGAGTTTTAGCATTGTTTGGCTTCAAAAACTTTTTCTTAAATACATAATTATCAACAATTTGTTGTGATTTTACTATTATTGCCAAAAAATTATTATTTTTTAATAGAAATTCTTAAAATGATTACATAAATAAATTAACATTTAACTTATAACATGTTATCTTAATATTTAAAATTAATTTTTTTTAGGAAGGACGTACTCCTCTTCATTATGCAGCAGTCATACCAGATGAAGGATATTTATATAAAATCATAAAAGCTCAGGGAGCCGACGAAAACATCAAAGATAAAGTGATTATTATAAACATAATTAATTAAAATTTCATTAACTTATTAACTATAATATTTAAATATTTTTAACAGATGGGAATGACACCAAAGTATTATTTAGAAAATGGTGGACAACTCACTGTTCAAGACTTGTGGGATTCCTATAAAAGTGGAGAAGAACAGTAGTTAGTTAAAACTTTTGAAAGACAAACCAAAACTGAGCTTATACCAAATGATTACAAAAGATGAATGTGTCTTTATTTTTGAAACAATTAATTTATTTTTCTGTTGTTTCTTTAATTCTCTTTACTTAAAATATCTGATAATTGTTTCTATGTATAGTAAAAAGCAATAATATATAAATTTCAGCTATGCTTGAAATTCTGAGATGTAAATTTATAAAACAGTTTAAAACTACATAAACATTTTTACTGTTGTGATATTTAAATGTACGATAATGTGATTCAGCTGTTACAAATATAAAAATAAATAAACAAATAAATAAAGTTTTGAGTTAATTTTCTTTTCACATTAATTACAATATACAATTGCTAAGTTATGTATTGTCTTACATCAAGGGTTCCCAACAAAGTCAATAGAATTTTGAAAAGTGTCAAAAGGAAAATCAGATACTTATTGTAATTTTTTGAAAATTATAACCACAACCACATGGAAAATTCATTAACTGATTTAATAATTCATTTGATATATTACATAAAATCTTAGGAAATAAAAAAAATATTCTTTTCAATCAACCTCCTCAAAATTTTTGTTATGGGGTCAACGCAAGAAAAAGACACTATACACAGGGTTCCTACTCAAATTTTTGTTTTAATTTCCATGACTAGGAAAAGTTGACTCAGAGGAAGTCAGGAAAGACTTCCCCTGAACCAACTTTGTACAAATTCACTAACCCTCATGTCTTTTACAGTATGGCACACTGACAAAATAAAACAGTATTTGACTTATTATGCACATATGCATTGCTTCTCCAACGTTTTAATTAGTTATTTTTTTCTAACTAATAGTTATATAATTTTTTTATAGTTGCTGAATTATTAAAATTAAAAATAAAATGTATTATTAAAATTCTGTTATTAATCCACAACCATAAATCTACATGGCTTTGAAAAAAACTCAATTAATTTTTATTATTCATTAACAAATTCTATATGATCCATGTACAAAATTTTATCTCTTAATAAATTTCCTGCCCTTTATAAAATATTAATAAACTAGAAAAAAAAAATCAGAAATTGTTTTGTTACGCAATCAAAATTATTAAAATGATAAATAATACCATTTAAATTATTTATCATTTTTGTACTTTGTAAATTTTTGAAAAAATTTTGTGTAAGCTTGGGAGAAATTTTGAGTCCTGAAAATATTCTGCACCCCTTTTCATAAGTTGTATTGCACCACATTACTTCTTGCTGCCTGCAGACAGCTACACTTAGTCAAGCATATTGTCAGCAAAAAATCAACAAGGCAGCCAAAGAAGCAAATTCCCTGACTTTTCTACAATTTTTAACAAAATTCCTGACATTTCAGGTGTGTAGGAACCCTGCATACCATGTTTCCCCGAAAATAAGACAGTGTCTTATATTAATTTTTGCTCTGAAAAATGTACTAGGTCTTATTTTCAGAGAATGTCTTATTTTTCCAGGAAGAAGAATTCACATTTATTATTGAACAAAAAAATTCCCAAGTCGAACTTAGACGAGAGTGACATATATCCGGTGTGTCGAACTGTCGCCTTTTTATAGCGTCAACATCGGACTCGATGACCAATTAGTGCTTACTGAACCGTAGCACTATGCAAATGTCATGTGGCGTAATTCCCAGCCTACTAATTAGCCATCACCAGCTGTAACGTTATGCAAATCTGTGATTCTCAAGCCATAGTCTTATGCAAATCATGCCGTATGGCGTAATTGTCTGTTGACCAATCAGTGGCTGTACTTTCAAAAAGCCAACAGCCACTTTCAACCATCTGTCGCTGAACGTTATGACTAAAAAAAAACTTCGCTAGGTCTTACTTTCAGGGGGAGGTCTTATATTTCGCAATTCAGCAAAATCTGTGCTAGGTCTTATTTTCTGCGGATGTCTTATTTTCGGGGAAACACGGTACATCATAAAGGTTATTAGTATTTTAATTTAATATGAAAAGATAATGAACATTAAGAGTATTAGAATAAGACTGTAACATATACTTTCAATTACACTAACTTTTTATCTTCTCTAAATTATGATACAGTAGAATCTGCTTATTGTAATCACATTGAGACTAGTCTACACTGATAGCAATAGTCAAGTAAGTAAATAAGACTGCAGTTAATAGAAATTTTGATTTTACTGACACAAAAATTTGTTGTTTTAAACCTGTGTGTATTGTTTTAAAAGCAAGCTAGCCACACTAGATGAATTATTAGCTTGAGTGCTGGTTTTTGCAGTATCATTTTTTTATTTATTTACAGTAAAGTAGTTTAATGTTTTTCAAGTGTTGGTTAGGATTGTTAATGACTGTGTATTATGGAACATTTAGGTTGACAGCACAAAAATGCCTGTTTACTTATTAATGATGGTAATGATGGTAACTATGCTTATTATAATCAGAATTCAATTTTTATACTGTAATTTAATTTAAATATTTTTAAACTTGCTAACTCTGATAGTAGAATCTGCTTAATAGTATCTTTCATTTTATTATTGTATTTCATAAAATAAATAAAACTTACTTAATTTTGAAAAGATTGTTAATAGTCCAGCCTAAACCAAATTATCTGCTGATTACAGTATATAAACAGATAAACTTTAAAACTTTTACAATTAAATTTTTTTCTCTACAAAAATTTTGAATTATAAACTGAAAATTTATGAAAATTCATGTACATTTGCTATATAAACTTCTATACAACTAAAGTAATAGATATATCTAAATAAAGCAATTTTATATTACAATACATTAAATTTTACTACATTTAGTACAAAGAATAAACATAGTATAGTTGTAATGACTCAAAATTATTGAGTATTTTTAAGTGAGAGAGGTTGCTGCAGTTTTCTTCATGTTCATTCATGTTGGTTGTAATTTGCACCATAAAAGGTTAATAAAGATGTATATACAGAAAAAGAACCTGCCAAGAGCAGTTAGCTCTGTGCATTTCTACATTGTTATTGGTGTCTAATGCAGGATAGAACAAGGTAAAACACTACATATATTTTGATTTTCAAAGTGATTTATATCATAAATTGATAAACTATTTTTAAGATGTAATATGAATCATTTGAAAACACAATGGGCTGCTTTATGGATTGGTACTTTTACAAAGACTGTGAACATTTTGAAAGAGAAAATTCTAAGAGACAATAGATAAAGGCCTTCTAAGTAATAAGTTAGTCAAATTAGATAGTGTAATGGTAGAAGTAAAAGAGCTGAACTGCAGAATACTAGATGCCATGTTGGATATTTCCAGAAATAATAACTTTCACTTAATTTTCAGAAGTCCCTCAGTTTTCACCCTCTTTTGAAACACTAAAGACCATCCAGATATGCATCTCCACTCTGGGGTATATACTACCCCCATTATGGATCACAGAACCAACTGCAACTTAGAATATGCATTCTAAGTTGCAGTTGGTTCTGTGATCCGTGTTGGTTCTGTGGGTGCCAAAGGGTGACCATTAAACACCCACCTCAAAAAACATAAAACTTCCATCATTAAACTTGCTACCACAGCATTAGCTATGCCAGTGATCCTGACATTGAGATGCATTTCAACCAAGTGTTCCTCCTACATTGCACCTACCACAAGAAATGGCTTAAATATATAGAACAAAAATACCAAAATATTTAGAACAGTTATAAATTTACAAAGTCACGAGAAAAAATGTGGCTACCAACTTAAAGAGGTAGCCTCCTTCCCCACTGCATGGAAGTCACTCTATGACATTTAGTCTTCCTCTTCCCTTCCCTCTCTCTCTTACATCATCTTTTAGCACATGGAAGACAATCATCAATCCTTAGAAATTCTTTTTTTCAACGTGTTTTATTTTAACAGCTGCATTCAAACTCCAAAGGTCTTTTAGCTTGACAATGACTTTTTAACACAGGTGAAAACATTTGCTTTTGTAGAATTTTTTAGTTCCTGCTGGATATTGGTTTTATGTGTAGTGCTTGTAAGTGTATATATGAGTTATGTTTTCACATTTGAATAAATTTGAAGACGGAATCCCTGACTCTGGAGGAACAATTATTTATAGAAAGAAAATTTTATGAAAATAACCAAATACCATTGTTCAATGTGCATGGTGCAAAAACTTTGAACAAAAAATGCTCCAAGTGACATAGTTATTGCATGGTAAGTTGTTATATGTTAAAGTGGCATAGCAATTTGCACTAAGCATGTACCTGACAAAAGAATCATCATTTCCATTTGTTCCAGGTTGATGGCCAGATTTGAGTCCACTGGAAGTGTTTGGGAAGCAAAAAGTGGATTTTTTGCCCAACTGAAGCATTGGGCCAAAAATCCACTGTTGTGTCAAAAGAAAATAAAGAGCAAGTACAGTACATAAATTTTTTGAAGCACAACTTATACACATCCACAAGAAAGGCATTACAAAAGTTAAAGCTATGAAAACTTCCTTGAAACAATTAACAGCAGTGGGGCTACATCCATACAAGATACAGCTGTTCTAGTCACTCTCAGAAAGAAACAATGTACAGCAGTGATGAGTTTGCCAATTTAATGATTGATAATGTGGAAACTATATCAATGAGTGAACACCAGATGTGGTTTAGCAACAAAGTCCACTTCCAACTGATTGACTACATCAATAAACAGAACTGGCACCACTGGGTTATGGAAAATCCACATCTCAATGTCATCTCACCCTTGCATCCATAAAAGATCACAGTGTGGTGTGCCATTTCATCAAAGCAAATCATTGGTCCAATATTTGTAGAACTTTTATAACAATATTTGTATAATAGTCACTGAACAGAAATAACATGCATTGGTGGAACAAAACTTTGATCTGAAGCTCAATGTCACAACATGATTTGTTGGTATTGGTTCATGCAGCATAGAGCTCATCCCCATAGAACATCAGATGTCTTTTCATGATGAAAACAGTCCATACCTTAATCCATGTAACTATTTCCTCTGGGACTATCTGAAAGACAGTTTATCAAATGGTCCCAATACACTCAAGGATTTCAAATCAGCTATTACACATGAAATTCATGCACTAAATTCTGACATCCTCTATCACATACTGATGGAGTTTTGTACCCAAACTCTAAAACACTGTAACTGAAAAATTCTAAATAAATTGAATTAATTTTAGATTTTAATTTTAAATTATTATTGACAATGTCTTTATGGCTATAAAGTAGCCTCCCTCTTTTATAACAAAAGTAGCAACATAAAAATAAGTATAGAAAATACAACAAAAATTAACTGCATAAAATAAATTAATAATAAGAACTGTATGTATGTTTCTTATGTAGTCTTTTGAACTGATTATAATTCAAATGCAGGTAATTTTCTGATTAATTAATATTTAATTATTAAATTGCTATTAAACTAAACATAGGGGATAGAAACATTACTTACTTCTTTACCTAAATTGTAGAAATACTTAATTTCAAAAATATGAAATTATAACACAAATCTCTAGCAATATTTAGCTTATATTTAAACATAAAAAAATTATTATATTATTTAATTAAAAGATGTACTTACTTATTAAAATTCCCCCAACATAACCATATCCTATATAATTCTGAGATTTTGGTTTTAAAGAGATCTTTCTTTTCCAGTTTTTGTAGGCTTCTTCATTCTTCTCTTTTTCTAATTTTAATTGTTGTAGTTTATTTATTTCATTAATTTCCATTTGTTTTTTCTTTTCTATAAATTCAAGTTTTGTTTCAATTTAAGGAAATATAGTTAATTATTTTAATTAATTAAAATATAAGAAAATTTCTTAGAATGCAAACAGAAAATAAAATTAAGAAATAAAAACCAATTCTTAAAGAAAAACTCTTTGGAAATTAACATGAGCATGCTACACAATTTCTAATTTAACCTATAATTTAAAATAACATAAGTTTAGGCAGTTTATTTTAATACCTTCTTACACCAATATATGTTTCTGATATGTTCAATTAATATTTGCAATGGTGGGTTAAGACCTTTCGAAACCCTTAGGACCCTAAAGATTGAGAACCCTTGTACATAATTTTACATCATATACTAATGACATTTAATTGTAGCTATAGAATTATTTATAAATTATGATATACAATTGCAATGTTAAATTCATTGTTTTCCAATTTTGAGAGGGGAGCCCCTGGTCTCAGGGACTCCCAATCTGGTGGTTACTCCAGTACTGAAAATATCAGTCAAGTCATCTTAAAAATGCATAAACCTTTTCATATGATAAAAGTCAATTATATGCTTTATGGATATTTGTATTACAATATAGTCAAACCTCTAAATATCAGTCACTGATGGGAACATGAAAAATGGCTATTGTTTGAAGACTAATTTGTTTAGATTTTTGTTAAAAAATTCCTGATAAATAAAGCCACTATTTACAGGTGACCACTATTGAGAGGTAGCCATTATTGGTGATTTTGCTGTCTTAATTTGTACAATAATATATTCAGCAATTTTTGTCATAAGAAAATTTTGCATTTTTGTTTTTTGTTTATTTTGGTTTACCAATAAATTCTATTGGGCTTCCTTCTAAGAGTCAAATTATAAATTTTAAAAATTTAATAAATTTTAATAGCTATACAAATAGTTCTTAAATCTCATAACTCAACAAACATGTGACATAAAGGATATGTGTTTAAAAAAGTATTGGGAAATTTATAACTTTGAATTATTGTTTTAATATGCATTTCAGGTCTAGACCCCTCTTCAGCTGTCAACAATTCTTTAAAAAACTTGTCCTGAGTAAGGTCACAAAGAATATATATTTTTAGTTTAATATTAACATATATAGATATATATAATATCATACACTGAGTATATATAATATATAATATCATATGCTGAGTACTAAATATATGATAGGATATTTTTAAAAAACCAAAATGAATTTACCTGGGAGGGAGTTTGTTTTGGTTTTAATTTTTTGGTTTTTTAAAAATTTTATATCATATATTTAGTACTCAGCATATGATATTATATATGTCTTTTATTAGTTAATATTAAACTAAAAATATATTTTCCTTGTAACTTTACTCAGGACCAGTTTTTTTTTAAACATTAGAACCACCATTCACCTATTTAATCTCGTATAAAATTTTTAATTACTTAAGTAGAATTTTCAAATTTTATGAGTTTTCACAAAATTTTGGAAATTATCTAGCACAAAAGAATCAAGACTGGATAAACATTTTTCTTGGAAAAGCATATTTGTTTACCTAGAACCATTGGTATGGGTCATTTTTAACCCCTCAGTTTAATTTTGTTTAAAATACCTGGAAGAAAATAGTTATTTTTAATGCTAATTGCCTGAAAGGAACTATATTAGGTGTAATAATATACTTTTGAAGTGTTCATGCACTAAATATTTTTACAACAGTCATTAACAAAAATAGTTCAATACAGAACACAGTCATTTGAATGAAAAAAAACTGTCTTCCCAAAAACTGTTATCTGCAAAAGATGTTTTGAGATGTTTTCAGAATATTGAAGACAACCAATCTGATGTTAACAAAGATGATATGCAAGTAATATTTTGAATGATAAATTTGTTCCTGTCAGAGAATCAAATTCCAGTGAATGCAAAGTCTCTGATAGTGAAGATGATGTATCAGTAAAAAAAACCTCAAAAAGGAAGTTGTTCATTAGATAGATGTATTTTATTCTTTTTAGTTGATTATTATAAAGTAAAATGTTTCAATTGTAACTCAATAGGACTAGGTGATTAAGAAAGAAAAAATGCAGCTATTATAACTGCAACATCTTCACAATCTACCACATTAGCAAATGTCAGATCTTACATTGGCAAAGATGGAATGAAATGGACAATCAAGAAACCAGGCTGCATCTCAGGTAAACATTCTCTAAAAAATGTTATACATGAAACACCGGATCCTACTGGACATGCAAAAAGATATAAGACAGCATATCCAGTACCTGGTGACTACTCATAAATGGTAGGATCATAAAACAAATACAGAAATGTTCAGAAGAGGAAGCCCATTGTCAACTTGGAAATGAGAATTGGAAAATGTTATTACATGAAATAGATGTTTTTATTGTAATATTATATGCTCAAGTTTATTGAGCTAATGGATAATTTCTGGTCACAAACAACCACTCACTACACCGGGATGTAGTTAATCATGTATTCTGGACAGGGCCAGATTTAAGGCAATTGGAATGATTTGTACCAATTGGGCCCCGCGCTTGAAGGGGCCCCACAGCACATCAAAATTTATATATTTAAAAATAGTACATGTTACAAAAATAAATATCTAGGTATATTATTATTAAAAATATAACAACAAATTTTTTTCTTAAAAAGTTCGTGACAATCATGTCGATTGAGTCAAGAAGCAAGCCAGTTGGATTCCGATACTATTTTAGAAGATTTTACAGAACAAAAACTTCTGAACATATAAAACATCTCTGTATAAGTTTATATTCAATAAAATTCAGTTATATTCATTCATCAACATATTAGAAGATTTTTCATGGCAAAAATTTATGTAGTTATATTCATTTAAAAATGTAGAAATACTAAAACATATCTAATTATGTTTATCTATATATATAAAAATGAATGTATGTCTGTGTGTGTGTCCTATGTCCTTCATGCATTACCACACCGTTTATCCGATTGCCGTGAAACTTTGGGAAGTTGTTTAATATACTCTGGCGAAGGTTTGTGGCATAGTACGATTGCCATAAAACTTTGGAAAGTTTTTTTAATTTTTTAATACACTCCCGCGAAGTACATTTATCCTACGATAGATGGCGCGCGTTTACACGAGCATTCGCGCACAGTGTGTTAGATCGATTTCAAATTGTGAAGACCATTTCCCCCTTTCAAAAAATATCTCTATATATGAATTTGTTATTTACGATATTTGTAATAATTTTTGTTTAATCACTTTATTTCAACTTTTTTTATTGCTAATTATGTATTCGCTCGAACTTCTAAAACCTTAACTGTACCCCGAACAACAACCGAAGTTGTAGGAAGAAATTCGCGTATTTTACCAATCTAGGTATCCCCCCTTTTCCAAATTTTAATATCGACTCAAAATAATTTAAAAAGACAAATTACAATAAAACGGTTTATTATCCAACTATCAGAAATTTCACAACATGCCAAGGAAGAGAGGAAGGAGCAATTAAATAATGAAAATTATAAAGGATTTTAAAAAATATATAAAAATGAGGAATATCGCACTTCTGACAATCGCTGCGAGTGTGTGGGCTAAATTTGGAGAATCCGTGCTTCTCACATGGACAAGTGTATGTGGCCGGCTCACGCGTTGGAAAACCTTCCGATTTATTCGTGTACGCACCAGACGGAAAAACAAAAAATATCGTGTATCCACGAGCACTCCAATAAATAAATAGAATTGAAACAACACTTTGAAATATTTTCCCAATGAAAATGAATAATAATAATAATAAGTTTCAATAAAAATGATAAAATGAAAATTTAATTTTATCATTACGAGTTTGCTTGCATTTCGTTTCTTCTGAGATCGCAGCAATGCGCGACGGGTAAGCTAGTATTCAATAAAATGTAGTTGTTTATGTTGTTTTCGAAACTGTGTTTTGAGAATATATTTGACTTCGAACTCACATTTGAGTTATAAATAAACATTTGGCTTTATTTCCATCATTTTTAGTTGACAACTAAAAATGATGGAAATAAAGCCAAATGTTTATAAAGCCAAATGTATAACTCAAATGTCAACTAAAAACATCATTTTTAGTTGACAACTAAAAATGATGTTTTAGTTCAACTAAAAATGATGGAAATAAAGCCAAGTGTTTATTTATAACTCAAATGTGAGTTCGAAGTCCAAAATGTAGTTGTATTTATATTTGGTACAGGTTTTTTAATATAGAAATTTGTCTACCTTATGGTTCATGATTTTTGATTTTTATAATTGGATTTTGGATTTCGTTTTAAATAAATATTTAAAATCTATGTTTCAATATGTAAATTAACTGTTAATTAATTTTGTTATTTAAAGTTTGAGGGCCCTGCAAAAAAATTCAATCGGGCCTCGCACCTATTGCATCTGGCCTTGATTCTGAACCAATTAAGGTGTGTAGATGATGAAAACAAACAAAAACGAACGTTTTTGAACGCCTTCCAAGTCCTTCATCAGGTTTTTTAACAATTCCTCGATGGATCTTTGTTTGGAATAAAATTTGAACAAGTGTTCAAATATAAGTTTGAACTCTTGTTCAAACTTATATTTGGACTCTTATATTATACATGGAAAAATTATTAAAAACGACAATGATGAAAGAAACAAGATGATGACAAAAAGATGAGATGACGAAAACAACGAATATACGGTGTATAGATATATAATTGATGAATACAAACAAAAACATTCATTTTTGTTTGTTTTCATCAATTATATATCTACACACCATAATTGGTTCAGAATACATGATTGTAGTTACAAATTTGGGTCCTTCTTTTTTTGCAGAAACTGTTTCAAAATTGATTTTGTAAAATTACACAATTTTTACAATTTGATCATAAGTCCATTCAATCTGAAAAACTTCAGAATAATAAATTTGAACTGATGTCACCAGTGTGGAACCCATTTATTCAAAACTGTATACAATGTTAGGTACCAGGAGATTTTGTAACCATTGATAAACAGCTGTTTCCATCAAAAGCATGATGCCACTTCACACAGTATATTGCTAACAAGCCAGACAAATTTGGTATCAAATTTTGGGCTGCTGCTGACATAAGTTCAAAATGCATGATAAATTCAAAGCCTTATCTTGGAAAAGATAAAACTTGTGTTCCTGGAGAATCATTAGAAGAATATATTGTCTGTGAATTATCAGGGTCATTTCTTGGGAAAGGAAGGAATATCTCTACAACAGATAATTTCTTCACATCTCTACAGGTAGCAAAAAAACTGCAAATGAAAAGAACAAGTTTAGTATATACAGTGAATATAAATAACAAGAAAATTTCTGTCAAAGTAAGAAGAAAGGAAGAACTCTACAGTAAAAAAATTTTGAAAATAAATGAAGCAACGCTAAGTTTATCAAGGCAAAAAAATAAAATATTTTGATTCTCAGTACAATGCACCCTACTATAATGATTGGAACAGATGTAAAAATCTTCCAGAAACAGTTGAATGCTACAACAACACATGGAGTTGATATTTTAGATCAGATGCTAAAGCATACGCAGTTCATGTGTTTTATAATATGCTGGATTTAGCAGCTATAGACACATAAAGAAACAACAGGAAAAAGAATAAGAAGTAGAGATTTTCTTTTAGGTCTTGCAACAGAGTTTACACAAGCTTACATATGATAAAGGAGAGAATGTCAGCTTGCACCTCAATCATTTGATTACAACAAATGTAATCCAAAATGCTCAAAAAAGAAAACACTGTCAGGTGAACAGATGTAAGGGTAAAAATAAAACATTTGATTCATGCAACAAGTGTAGAAAGATGGAATGTGGAAAATGTTATGAAAAATAACCAAAACTGTTATATGCAAAAAATTTGTAAACTAAAAGTAAGCCTTTTCAGTTATTTTTGTAATGTTTTATTACTAAAATTAAACTATGTTCTTATTAAATAAATGTTTACTGGTAAAAATAAAAAATATAAAATTTTTTGACATTTTCAATCACTTCTTATACAACATTATAATGATGAGTCAAAACTGACCCATGCAGTGATTCTAATAGTAAAAAAATATTGGTGGTTCTAGTGTTAAAGAATTGCCAACAGCTGAAGAAGGATTTACACCTGAAATGCACACTAAAACAACAATTCAGAGTGATTGGTTTTGCCATGTTCTTTTAAAAACATATCCTGTATGATAAGTTCTACATTTGTCAGGTTGTGAGATTTAAGAACTACAATTGAATAGGACAAGAAGCTTTGAACACATCAAACAAATTTTAATAAGATTAATTTTTATAAGATTTAAATTTTATAAAAAATGCTACATTGAAGATCACACACTTCTAAAGATAAAAATACTTCTTAAAAGTACTAAATTAAAAATTGAAAAAGTGTATTTGATTCTTACCACAATATCTAAAAGAATTTATCAGTAAATTTAAGAAATCACATTTTTTGCTTTTTCATTTTTTTTACTAATTAACTGTATTAATTAAATTAAGTTTTATATGTCACTTTCTAAACCATAGGCATATTTATTGTCCACCTGTTCTATTTCTAATGTAAGTTCAAAGGCATCATCATCATCATCTATTATTTTTATCCATTATATGTTATTTGTACAAAGCTACAAAGGCCATATTAAATTACACAGATCAACAGTGGTTTTGGTGCCCAGTTATTTTGAGCTGATTTCATATGAATTTGATGTCCTGAATTCAAATATGGCATTAGTTTTTGCCTAGGAGCTCTAATTTTTAAGATATACCATTTTACCGAAATACACGTTTCAATATCTTAAGTTAAATCCATGGATCAAGTAAAAAAAACTAAACACAGAATTTTTATTATTATATTATGCAAATATTATTATATACAAAGATAGAAGAAAAAGTCATCAATAAAAGTAAACAGTTACACATTGAGGAAGCTTCTTTTCCGTGACTTTTGTGAATGTATTTTGGAGCAATCCCTTTTTAAACTTTAGCAGTAATCTGCCATCATATGCATATCCCATCTTCCTTGGTAGCGGTCCTCCATAGTTTTAATATCCTGGTGAAATCTTTCACCTTGTTCTTCACTGGTGTCTCCTAAATTTTCAGGAAAACGATCTAAGTGACTGCGTAAATAGTGCACCTTAATACTCATATTACACCCAAGAGATTTGAAACTGTTAAGCATCTCATTTACCAGTTCAACATAATTTTCAGCTTTGCATTTGCCTAGAAAATTTCTGACAACTGCAACAAATGTAGTCCAGACTTTTCGCTCAGCTTCATTCATCAAATTTACGAAGGTAAGATCATTAATGAGTTGTCTTATTTGTGGGCCATCAAATATTCCTGCTTTAATTTTTTCTATACTTAACTGAGGCATTTTTTCCCCTATATATGCAAAGCATGATACCTTCTTATCAAGAGCCTTTACAAACTGCTTTATAAGGCCTAGCTTGATGTGCAGTGGAGGAAAGATGATTTTCTCTCGTTCAACTAAGGGGTCGTAAATGACATTTTTTTCTCGAACGTCCATGTTTTCTCTCTTAGGCCACTCTTTTCTAACCAAGTGGTGTGTTTTGTCTCTGCTATCCCAGAGGCACAAGAAGCAAGGATATTTGGTGTAGCCAATTTGCTGTCCAAAGAGAAAGTTTACCATTTTTAAGTCTACACAAATTACCCATTGATGTTCACGATACTTTGTCTTCTCCAAGACCAGAGCTATGGTGTTATATTCTTCTTTCGTTTTCATTGAGTGAGCAATTGGTATTGAACCATATTTGTTCCCATTGTGTAGAAGGACACATTTCAAACTTCGTTTTGAGCTGTCAATAAATAGGCGCCAATCATCTGAAAAATATTCAAGAAGGCCCATTTTTTCCAAGAGTCCTCTAATTTCGTGACAAAACACAA
>NW_019384886.1:67418-74118 GCF_000671375.1 Centruroides sculpturatus
CAAAAAAATATACGTATTTTGGAAATGTTGAGTCGAATTAGTCTAGAATCGATTAATTTTATGAAAGAAAACCTTTCAAACAGCCGTAGTCCGTAAACTATGATTCCTACAAAATTGATTCATAAAGAACGGAACGTATCTACCGTCTTATAGGGGGATCTACTGTACTGTACTAGACTTACAGTACCTAATTTATATACTGTACAGATAACAGTAAACTCAACTTACCCGCCTAAACTATCTGTAGCGTGTAAGTAGTTCAGCTGCTCGTCCACTATTGGTCGAGATTCGACCAATCCTGTCGCGACATGAGTCGGTGATGACATTTTACCACATTTTACGAGTCTCTTTTAGCATCTTTATACGAATACGGTTGCAATTTTTTTCGCCACGATATACAAATCCATATTATATGAACCCACATTATAGGGAGGTCGACTGTACTTTGGCCTCTTATCTCCATGCCATATTAATATCAGAACTCTTGCTGTTTTTACCAATAATAAAATCATGCTTCTAAGCCCTATATAGAAGACTAAACTTTCCATACTGTTTCCTTTTTGCATGATTTCCTGCATCCATCTCTAGTGTAAAGAATCTACTTCACCTGGACTTTCATTCATTCAAAAAGCACTTGTAAAAGTTTAATGTATAATTAGCCATCTTTAACTGCTTCTCCCAGGCTTGATTATTCTTTGGTATTTTTTGGTTCTTTTATCACATATTACAATGCATGTTTATTATTCTTATTGTTTTAGTGTATTTTTATAGGTTATTTGGATTACAAGAATGGAATTCATAGTTCCTGTAACTTTGCCATTAAAATTTAAATAAATAAAGTGTTAAATAAAATTTTTCAATAGTTGATAAATGATTCATGTAATGTTTTGTTTTATATTCTATCCATTATATTTTTCTGTTTATGTTAAATCAGAATATTCTATGAAACTAACTTAGTTGACTTATTTTATAGTTTTTTGGAAGACATATTCAAATTATTAGAATAAAGTAGCTTAAAACATTAATCAAGTATAAAATGATTATTTTAATTATTATATGTGTTAGGATATATTAAATAAAATGTAAAAATACTTTATCAAATGCAAATACAGCCCTGATCAAAAGTATGGGATCATCAAATTATTGCTGATTACTACACTTTTTTATGGTATGCAAATTTGCATATTTACCAAAATGGCATATAAATGAAGCAAAAACTAAAATTTTGTTACACATATTGTCATATACTTTTGTCAAAGGACAGAAAATAAATAGAATAAAAATAAACAATTACCCAATCAGAATTGACCATGCATTTTTCAAATGGTGCAATTATAAAGACTAAAAATATTACATACATTATGTGAACCAAGGGGGTGTAGAGCTGTGAGCTCATCCCCACTTATCGGCTTCTTTGTCAGGGGATGGCTTATGTTGTAAACGAGTGGAAGGATTAGCGAGGTTGTAACAAGGTGTCAGCTGCACTCAAGGATGTCACATAAATTAAGCATAAGAATAACATATTTAATAAACTACAAAAAATTATACACAGCAAATACAAAAATGAATAGATACAAAAGATGAAAATACTTAAAAATTCTAGGTCACGACAATGATTACTTCGTTTTTTCAATAGACCGTCTAAGTTCTGGACCTTTATCGGTTCCAAAATCCTTTAAGTTAAATTTACCTTAATCTAGCTTATAACAGAGAGAGAGAGAGAGAGTGTGTGTGTGTGTGTTAATTTCTCTAAGTAATTACCTCTTTTGCTGTGGCAATCAAGTTCCGAGTAGTCTTTCTTCAGGAGCATGGAGCAGTGGTCTGAATCATTACCAGCCTGGAGTCTTCCCTACTGCAATCGCCCCAAGGCGCAGGTGTAATCCCTTTTTATACACATCCTGAGGGGAAACTATCATGGAAAATTCTGATGCAATCCTGTCTAAGTTCGGTTTGCGTCCAGGTGTTGTTTATCTTAATTGTCAGAAATCTAATGTTTCAACAAATTTTGAAGGGCCGAATATGCACAGTTTGGTGTACCGTAAAACTAGTACCACCTCCATGTATATTCCGATAGGATCCTGTGAGCCGTTTCAGTACAAAGTAGCGGCCTTCAGGGCTTTAGTTAGGCGAGCTCTTATGCACTCATCCTCTCTCCATGCACTAACTCAGGAAATCAAACACGTAGAAGAAATAGCAGTAGCCCACGGGTATACCAACCTTATACGTGGATTATGTAGACGATATAGAAATAGCCAGGAGGCATACACCAATCCGATGGAGGGACCATTAGATAATGAAAAAAAAAAAAAAATACAGAAATGATCCCCATCACTTTTAATCCACATTTAAAATCATTATACACTATGATAGCCAAGAGAAGACAAATCAATACAGTGTATAGAAGATGCCAAACCATTTTCCAAATACTCCGTAACAGAAAAGATTCTCCTAATCCAATCAGACTACCGGGAATATACACCATTCCGCTCAGAGACCACAGATTTGACAGAGATATGGTTTATATTGGCTCCACCAAACATACATTGGTAATAAGAATTAAAGAATATAAGACAGACATATTACACAACAAATTGACAACAGCTCTCTCAACATATGCCACTGATCAGGACATCACAGCGGACTTCACAGGACATCACAGCGGACCAACTACCTGAAACATCTCAAAATCTTGGAGGCTATGGAAATATTCAGAGCAGGATGTAGCACCACCACATGCATTAATTTTAAAGACGAGATGGTTCTTTCAACAGTGTGGCAGATCCTGTTACATAATAATATTTAAATATTTCATCATCAATAAGATGCGCATGCTCTTTACACTAAACGTAACTCGTTTTATTTTAAATCACCTGGAAGGTTTCCACGTGTTATGATTCGAATGACAATTGGTTCAAAAGTGTCCAACTTCTTTTTTGCAGAACAGCCTGAAGAAGAGCCCACAAGGGACCTCAAAAACATTAGCTACCCTAGTATGCAACCATTCCGGTTAACAGTTTTTACATAAGTGTTTTTGTAAATTTATTACCTCTTTCTATCCAGTATTGTTACTTAGTCTACCTCATAAAATTGATAACAGCTGTCAAACTCTCAGAATTAATTGTTGGAGGTGACTAAAGTCAGGGTATGTAGTGCAACGTTAGTAATAATTGTTCATTTGGCGAGTCATCTGATCGGTTTTATCAACGTTAAAATCGGACGAAATAGGAAGTGTGTGCATTTGTTCGGTTTTTCCTCCAGTTTCCCCTTTCTGGGAGGTCTAACCTCTCAGAAAGGAAAAACTGGAGGTAAAAGGAAAATAATGATTGATGAAAAAATATAGAATTATACATACTTATGTATTTAAGAGTATATTGAATGGTGTTGTCTTGATGAAAAAAAAAGTTATTGAAGCTTTAAAATTCACAAAAGAGCTTGCATTCTCACACTTATATTTTTATTATGAATAATCAAGACTGTATCAACAAATATTTATTTATTAAATATCAAATTAAACAGAAAAAAATGATCTTTAATACAGACTAGTCATAAAAACCACAAAATTATTTGTTTTCAAACAAGCAAGATTTTAAAAAAGGTCAACAAAGGTCACTCCACAGATTTATGAACCTAAAAGGTCAGACCTGAAAGTGTTAAGCAAAGGTTAATACTGATGGTTAATATTTTGTAGGACCACCTTTTGCCCTGATTACAACTGTTATTCTTTGTGGTATTGTATTAATAAGTTTTATTCCTAGTTCTGGATCAACCTCTACCATAATTCCTTGACTATCTTCTTTAATTCTTCTATGGTTGAAGCTCTTTTTAGATGGTATCAAAAAGAGACCTAGAACCATTTAGATTTCTTCAGAACATTCCAAATATTTTCAATGGAAGATATACCTGGAATTGGCAGGCCATTCTAAATGCTGCATGCTATGTTCATAAAACCATTGCTTAATTTGTCTAGTTCTAAGTATAATGCATTGTCATTATGGTAGATAAAATCCTCTTCACCAAAATGGTCTTCAAATGTTTTAACAACCAAACTGATTGTAATAATGCCAAATAACCATCAGCACTCAATGTACTATTAAAGATTGCCATCTCACCAACCCCTTTGCAAGTTATACATCCTTGCACCATTATACTTTTATAAAATTTTCCTGATGAATTTAAACAGTCAAGATGAAATTTTTCATCTGATCTTTATACTGATATACCATCATGAATACCATAGCCAATACATATTTTTGATTCATTTGTGAACATAACTTGTTGCCAATCTTCTTTATGACTTTTGGCCCATTTCAAATTATTTCTTTTATTTTATTGCCATATAGAGCTTTGTTTTAGCTTTTCTTGAATAGTAATCTTATTCTCTTACCCTCCTTCTTAATGTAGTGCCCAGATTAGAGATGCCACGAATATTCGGCTACTATTCGGTATTCGGCCTATTCGGCTACTTTTTTTAATATTCGGTATTCGGCCGAATACCGAATACCAAATCATGAAAAAAAACCGCACATATTACTTAAAAAAGTATTTATTTTAATCATAAATTATTACATTTAATACTTAAAATCTATCAGTGGTAAGTTGTAATGAATGAAAACAATTTTTTCAGCATTTGTTGATAGCAAACGATTGCGCTTTTTCTCATAAACTATACCTGCTTCTGAAAATAGCCTCTCACTATATACACTACTGCCGGGAGACGATAGATAAATCTTAGCGAATTCTGTCAGGCTTGGATACTGTTTTGCGTTTGCTGACCACCACTTGTAAAGGTCTGCCGTCCGATCTAGGCGAACAGTTTTCATATAAAGTGATACAGTGATATTTTTTATGTAATAATTAGTAACGCAATTTGATGTAACAATGAACAAATAATGCATGTTGTGACATGATCTACTCGCAAATAAAACAAATGTGCCCGCAGTGTCGCTACCGCACCCACCGCAATGTATCAGGTCATAACATATCACCCGCGAAATGTACACATATTTTGCCGAACATTCGGCCGCCGAATATTTGGCGCTTCGGCCAAGAGCGTAGCCGAATGTTCGGTATTCGGTATTCGGCAAAATCACTATTCGTGGCATCACTAGTCCAGATACATTAACATCTATTGAAAATTTTTCGAATGTTCTGAAGATGTTGTCTAAAAAAGAGCTACAACCATAGAAGAATTAAAGAAGGCAGTCAAAGAATCATGGCCAGAGATTGATCTAGAACTAGATATAAAACTTATTTCTACAATACCATAAAGAATTACTGCTGTAAATCAGGGAAAAAGGTGGCCCTACAAAATATTAATCATCAGTATTTCATACTTTTGCTTAATATTTTTTATGATTCCATACTATTGTTCAATTCTTATTTTTTAAAATGATCTAACTTTGTAATTTATGCAAATATTTTTATGGCATATACTTGTGTAAATACTTTAATATGCCTATTATATTTGTCAATTACAGTATTAAAAGTTCAGTAATATTTTCATGAGTTTAATTATTTCAGGATCAAAATAATTTTTCCACAATTACAAAATATTTCATACTTTTGCTCAGAAATTGTATCGATATTTAAATTATCATGAATAAGAATTTAAGGTTTTAAGAATTTAAAACTCTGATGTAATTCAATATAAACATTAATTAATAGCATATAAATTTTACTAACCTTTCTGTACCAAATTCAGAAAAGCTTTTAGAACAAGCTGTTTCAAAACTTTCATTATAAGTAATGTCTTTGGAGGTTTCATTCTCATTTTTTTCATTTATACTTGGTTCAATTGAAGTACTGGGTAAGAATTGTAAGGAAGTATCTGTCTCTTTATTTTGTGAAATTTCATCATTATTCATTTTATGAAATTTAAAACAGATACATTTCAGGCTGAAATATTTTTAAAATTTAATTAGAAAAATGTATTATATTACAAAAATTAATAATACTAAAATTATATTATTATTATTATTATGTTGGGTTTAGTGGATTATACTTTGTTGACACGGTGGCTGTATACTATCCTCCTCAAACCCGAGAATTAAAAAATGTGTTTTTTAATCAATTTATTTTAAAATTACAATATTTGTATTATAAAAAGTCCATTTATGAATTCAACATCAACCTTTGACCCTTAGTGTTTTTTAAATAGTAAAATAAATAAAAAGTAAAAAACAATGTTGCCAGATGCCTTACGATGAAAAGTGAAAACTCCACTATAAAGAATTCCTGGTCTGAACTTGATAAAATAAACAGAAAAATATTAAACAAATAAAAACAAACATCCATTTTAATAGATGAGAGGTCGGAGGAGGCTATGCAAAACCAGAGTCAAAGCATAGTAACCAAACCAAAACTAAAATTAAATAAGTGCGTCAGTGTGGATGTCTCTATTCAGGAATTTCCTAACAATATGACATATATTCAATATCATGGCCTTCTGTAGTGTGATGTATGTGTTTCTATTCAATTGTAATGTGCCCAGGCTTTTGTGCAGTGTATGGGGTATGACACCTGTACAGGAGAGAACAACAAGTACTATAAGCATCCTTTCCATCCTCCACAGATGCCTTATTTCCTGGGCGAGTTCTGTGTACTTGCTAATTTTTTCAGTGCATGTGTTTTGTACATTGTGAGTGTTTGGAATGGCTATGTCTATAATGTATGTGATTTTATTGTGTTTGTCAATGAGTGT
>NW_019384886.1:75316-140518 GCF_000671375.1 Centruroides sculpturatus
TCGATGTTAAGAGAGATTTTTGTTAATTTTCAACGTTTATTTGCATAGTTTGTTACATAAAGGTTTTTTCAATTTATGTGAGTTTAAAGAGATCTCAGTGATGCTTAAAAAAGAATAAATTTAACATTAAGACTGAGTTATTTTAAGTCTGGTTAGTCTGACTCTGAGTCTGATTAGTTAGAGTGAGTAAATTAGCTAGGTGTATACTGTAAAATATGTTGATTTTTGTCTAAATTTTGATTTGTTGATTTCTGTAAGATTTTCTTATATTTTATTAACCCTCAATACCGAAATTATCTTGGGATCGACTAAGTATAATCCCGAAGTATAATTTAAAAAATTTATTTTTAAATTTACATTATTTATGTGCCACTGTTTATAAATCTATAAATAACTTTAGCACATGTATAGTCTCCATTGGAGTTCTTGTATCTTCATGCAAGGACTCAATCTGAGACTACAGCAATTACACCTCACATTCCAAATCTGCATTGACATATTCATACATCATTAGATTTAATGGATTTCATTGTGAAACTCAAAACTCCCTAGGTTCCGCAGAACACAAGTTGGGAACCTGTTTTAGTCAAATGTTCTAATTTCAAAGTGATGGTAGCATCTTTAAAAAAAAAAAAAAAAAAGACAAATTTCATCAGCATTATAAATTTGGTCTGGCTTTAGCTTTTCAGACTCAATTATTAAGTTTATTTTTAAAATTGTTATTCTATCTTCTTGTTCCGTTTCTTTTATAGTTTCAGTTTCAAGCATATAATATTGCTTTTTTACAAGAACTTAGGAGACAATATGGTTGAATTTGAACTTTTTTGATATTAGTTACAAGAAAATGCATTTCAGGTGTTATATTCCTCATCAGTTCTTATCACTTTTAGAACCTAATACCATAAATATACAAAGATACCATATTACAAATTGTTTTACAAATTTATCACCACCAATTATAAATAGCATTTACCTGTATTTTTCAAAGATGTTTTTTGTACCATTTCAAAACAATCGAATTTTTAACATATAATCTAAATACAAAACACCTTATTTAAAATATTTTATCATCATTTATATCTAAAAATTGACAAAAAAAGGAAACCTACAATAAATTTTTAAAATATGACATTTAAAAAAGATCTTTTATCTTTCTCATCCAAAAATCTTATCTAAAAGTGATAAGAACTGGTAAGGGGTATAACACCCAAAATGCACTTTCTTGTAACTAATATCAATAAAGTCTAAATTCAGCCATATTGTCTCTTGAGTTCTTGTATGATAAGTCCGTAAAAAAGCAACATTATATGGTTGAAACTGAAATCCTTTTTAAAATGTTCATAACCTTTAATATTACCAGAAGGACTCTAACCAGACATTGCATGATGATGTACACTATGACGAATTTTCCACCTGTTTAACCAACTGTAAATGAGGGATCCCCATCAGATAGCTTGCTGTTTAAACTTAGTGCTTTCTCTTGTAAAATTGGACCTGATATCAGAATGCTATAGTCCTGCTGATCACTGAACCATAAGAATAATGCATGACCAAGTGATTCATATTTTGCCTTCTTTATTGTTCCTCAAGTTTGCAGATTGTTCTTAAAAAACATTTTGCAACAAAAGTCTTCAATTTCTTTTTGATTATTCTTCCAATCAAACACAGTAGAAGTTCCAACTCCAAACTCTGCAGCAATGGCTTTCAAGGGTTCACTTTAATCAATTTTACAGTGTTTTTTCTAATTTCTTCTCTAGCATAACAACTTTCTTTCTTTTGGCCATCACTTTCTTGATGGAAGGTGACTGAAACTCAGCAAAACAATAGTAACCATGGATGTTGAGTGAATAACAACTCGTGAGGTTACAAACAATAAACTTATTATTTGATATTTTCACAGTTATAGGTTTTCTGTATATCTTTCATACTTCTGAAATAGGAATTGTTTTATAATCCATATAAACTGAAAATCTGGTTAAACAGAGTTTCACTTTAATATAAAATTTTCACAAATTATTTAACCTATAACCGATACATAAATCTAAATGAGTTAAAATAATGATCACTAATCATTATTTTAACTCATTACTTAAATCATTGGAGCCCAAACTTTTCAACCAGTGGGTCACACTGAATATAAGGCATAGGTAGACGGGCTACACATATTTTATATATTTCATATAAACTAAATGTAGACCCATTTCTATCATTTAAAGATGATGTGTCAAATATCTTTTCTGCAGATTAACATGTGGATTTGGTCCAGGAGATGTAGTTTGGGCACCACTAACTTAAATCAAAAAAAATGTTACTTGAGTAGAGGTTACTTTTAAGTACTTTGATCATATATACGTATATGATCAAAGCCCTAAAGATAACTTCTAGTGAAATATTTTACCCTAATTACCTCTAAAGCCTGTCTTAATGTATATAAGAATAACTGTACACTACACGCGATCCAAATTTGGCATTTATCGATTTATTATAATGAATCTGACTGCTATGAAATATTCGTGGAATAATATTTTCTCTATCACTTTTTATATCTCATGTTTTGATAATATGAAAACGTCGAACATAACTTTAATATGTAGTTATATTTCACTTTCCCGTAAATTCAAATGTCGATCGCCATGACGTCATTCGGTAAATAATGCCATCTATTGATATCGAATGTAACATTTGAAAAGGCTAAAATTGATAATAAAGTCGATACTATCGAAATATTGATTTTCAAGCATTAATAATATTCTACATAACAACATAATAATTTACTCGTTAACAAAATTCAACTTTAATTCGATAATCTATAAATAAATAATATTAGAAGACATGTTTTATTTATTCTGACTTGTGAGATTATTATGTTACCACGGCCGGATGGTCGAGCGGTCAAGGTGGCAACCTACCGTTCTGAAGGGGACCAAGGATCGTATCCAACAGGGTCGAAAAATCCCCATGAAATCTTCGGGGGATGGTCCGTCCGGATATCAGGCCCCATTCTTCACCACCCGGTCGCCCCATTGTGGGTCTAGGCCATAATATATAATGGCCTAGCTATAAGAGCCCATAATGGCCTAGCTATAAGAGGCCCTCTTAGTGCCCACGGCGAAAAGAGTTTAAAAAAAAAAATTATTATGTTACGGATTTAAGTGTAATAGCTATCGATAGCATGGAACCCAGAAGCAGCTCGACCGACTACCCGTAGCGAAACCCACTTAACGTGGAGCACAATAGCGATTTGTCTAAGGTTCGTTAACTGCCTTTCGCTAAGCGGTGTGGTGGTACACCAATATATTTTTTGTTATATTTTTATATACTGTATATGATTTTTCTATCTTTCCTTCTTTCTTTGTTCTGTGTTCCTTTGTCTATACTTTCTGGAACTTTCGTCCAAGTGTGGATGGTCGGTGACCTAATTAGGAGACAAAGGATTAGAAATAGCCCAGAGGGAAAGTGAGAGACTAAGTGAGTAATTTTGGCTTTGGACCTAGAAGAGGGAAGACCGTCGGAGAGAGGTCTCCAGGTCGGTGTTGCTTCGACTGAGTCACGAAGAGCACCTAAGAAAGAAGTAGCGTTGATAAGGACATTGGTAAGCCAAAGATAAAGGACATTTTTTTTTATCGATTCTCGCATGCGATCCGTCCCCAAAAGGAAAAAATCCCAAGACGAAGTCATCCAGCAGCCGCCACCTCAATCACCAACTCGGGTACCCGTTCCGGCACGTGTACAGTTTAGGGGGTACGGCTATTTGAGAGGTTTACTTCCATAAAATTATCTAAATCTAGACTAATTTCACTCGAATATTTCCAAAACACGTATAATTTGTTGAAATGATCGATATAAAATATGCTATAAACAAAAAATTGTCGGATTACTTACCGAGTGTACCCGTTCGAAGACGCCATTGCTTAAGCTTTGTGCCGCTCCGCGACGAAAACTTCTTCGTCCGCGTCCGCTTCCAATGTGTCACGTGACATGTGCCGGGACTATTCGGTCACGTGATTACTCACTCATGGGTTAATTCCTCGAAGATAGAAGGAATTAATTGCATAAAATATCAGTTTTGATAAATGATAAACGCATGAGAGAGTAATCACGTGACCGAATAGTCCCGGCACATGTCACGTGACACATTGGAAGCGGACGCGGACGAAGAAGTTTTCGTCGCGGAGCGGCACAAAGCTNGTCCAAGTTTATTTAATAGTTCGTCAAACTTTTCGGGAGACATCCTGAGGAAACTATAACAAAATAATAAATTTAACACAAGCAATCATATATAATTTAAGTCAAAAGTCAAAACAAACTAATCTTACTCGAAGTAATATTCCTTGTCGAAAGATCTTAGACGAGGAATAAGTGTATTTTGTACACCAGTTCTCTCTCGATCTAAGAAAATCTCTCTGATCCAAAATCTCCGGTCAAATCTTCTTCGTCGACGTCTTCTAGAGACATAAAGTGAAGTATACAAAACGAAATTTATAAACATAAGAAGAGCAGCAGAATTAGAATCACCCGCCATCTTGAATATTTTGCGCTTGCGCCGAAATGTAGAGAGATTTGCGTTTGCCGCTTGTGTGGTCGTGCTGCCGCGCGGCGAAGACGCGTTTGCGACACCGCTTTTCCTTGCCGCGCCGCATGTGTGCATCATCCTTAAAGCCGGATGCGCACATGCGACGCGGCAAGGAAAAGCGGCAGAATGACGTCACTTTTTCTCGCCGCAGAAGTCGATGTTGTTCCGCTTTCCTCGTGCCGCAAAGTTGGTTGAATTCTATCTTTCGCGGCAACTGCTGCCAAGACGCGTTTTTATCAGCCAATAACAGTTCGTCTCTTAGTACGTGAGAAAATACAATCACGTGGTGTTTTAATGGCGGAAAGTTCGAGGCGGTTAAATGTTCAATTATAGTGTTCCAAAAAATAAATAAGACTTTTTAAGAATTTTAATTATCTATCAATATTTATTAGAAATTATAGTAAATTGCTTTGTGTTAATAAATAAATTATGAAAAAAAGAAATATATTTTTCATAATTTATTAAATTAAATCATTCTAATTTAACTGTGCTGCCAAAATTTAATTATAGGTTCAAGTGTGCCTTGAGACAAAAACAGTTGAAAAACACTGCTGTAGAGCAACAAAGAACATTTTCAGTTTAGTGAACACAACAGTGAACACGTTTGCATTTGGACCACAGAAAACCTTCATATTTTCACTGTGCTTATCTAAAGCTGCAGCCTTACATAGATTTATACCCAAAACTACTCCAATGGGTTTATGAACATGTTCTATGACAGCCTAGAGATATCAAGACTTGTCAACACTTCTGTCATGCCTCAACTGTAAAAGTGACAATACATCACTTTTACGTCTTACATGAAAGTGGCTTGCATCAACCACTTTTATGTAAGATGTGATGCACCTCCACATATCTGACACTGCATGCAACGTCTGCAACATTTCACCAATACATGTGTGATTGGTTATCTTCTCTTACCTGCCTGGCTGCATTCTCTGATCTTAAGTCATTTTCCTTATGGTCTTTTTTTTTTTACTCTTTCTGTCCTGTGGGCACTAAGAGAGCTTTTTCAGCAAGCCCATTGTGAGTTTGGCCAGGCCCATAATGGGGCAGCTGGGTGGTGAGGGATGGGGCCGACATATCCAGACAAGCCAACCCCAAACAATTCCTGGGGATTTTTTGACCCGTCCAGATTCAATTCCGGGTCCCCCAGAGTGGTAGGCTGCCACCTTGACCGCTCGGCCATCTATTCCTTACAGTTGTGGGGATAGTTAGATGTGGTTTATCAAGGACATGTTACAAATTTAATAGCATTGAAAAATCTAATCACACTGCATATGAGACGTATCACAAAGGATACTCATGGTTAGTCATTGAATAGTTTGTCACCTTCTGAGGGGATCTTATTGAGTAGTAGCTCTTGCATCATTAATATTTCTATAGGATATCTTATACTGTACAATTAGTGTCATAGTTTGCAGCACAAAAATATGTCATACTGACAAGTTGTGGTACTTTTTTTTTTTCTTATGAAAATGTCTTCCACATCCTGAAATGCCACTATATCAAATTTGGTTGTAGTGGAATACTAAATTCTCTTTCTAGTTAGGTATTTTAATTATGACCATCTAATATACCAGTATATATACAGACATATAAACATTTTTATTTAATAATTTGAATTTAATTTATGGTTAAAAATGCATTGCATATAATTTAGGCACTTACTATCCTAAATTTTTACTTATTTTGAACAAGCAATAGCATTTGACTTGAACAAAATATTATTTAATTAATAATATTTTTGTATAAATCAAACAGTTTATTCAGTGTTAATTATTTATTTAGAAAAATTTTCAATGCAAATTCTCTAGCAGAAAATATATCAACTAATTCATAATTTTTATGGTATGATATATTGAAAAAACATCAATCAGAAAATTGAATGCCAAAAATAGTATCGTGCAGGATATTATAAAGAAAAATGCAAAAACAATTTATTTTAAAATATTTATTTTTCTTGTATAATAACGAAACTATTATACACATATCTATATACATATTTAAACATTAGAATTACAATTATGTTTCTTTTTCCTGTTTCTATTCTTTACATTAACTTCTTTATAAAAGTGAACCCCAATCATTTTCTTTCTTTTTGATCTTTGCAGTTTTCTTTTCTGCAATAACAAAAATCATTATTATTAATTTTAAATGAATTTATGAAATGTACACTACATAAAAGTGATAAATTATCATCACTAAAAATTTTGACATCTTTGCTTCCAAAATATAATACTGTACATCCAAATTCTTTTATATGACTTATCAACAGTTCCAAACAATTCAAAAGTTTTTATTATAAAAACAAAGTAAATTGTTTGGAACCCTGGAAAAATATAACTTCTAACAAACATTTCTCTGAAGCATTTGTAAGTATTATACATAAAACAAAGATTCTTAATTTCTTGAACACAAACAAACACACACACACTTTATGTAATGATTTTAATTAAAAATTTACATCTGGATGTAAATTACTTTTCTGAATTTAATGATTTAAATTTTTTGTAAACCAATTTCAAAATTTTCAATCTTTTATTTTATGTTGTAGTGAATGACATAAACCTTAAACATTTATTAAATGCTTCTAAAGCTCTCAACTATCTTAACTCAATACATTTTAAATACATTTATTTTGCTAGCTGAGAGCTACATCATTCTTAACTTTTTTGTAATTAAAATCCCTTTTTCACCTGAATAAAGTAGATTCTAAACTCTTGCATTCCAACATGAAAATTTAGTTTTTCTCTGAAGTTTATCCAACCTGTTTTCAACATATATGAAAGAACAAAATAAAAAAAAAAAGACATATATTTCAATAGTCACTATCTATTTGAGTTAAGGAAATTAGGAGGATTCCTATTGCATTTATATACAGTTTGAATAAGTTTTTGAATTTTTTTTTTACAGATATTAATGTTTTAACTAAATGAAAATGCCACATTAACTTTTGGGCTAGAACTTAGCTAATTAATATAATAAATGCAATGTAATTTAGACTAAATATAGGTGGTTAAGCTGTGATCTTGTACTAAATTTAATAATTGCATTAGTTTTAAATTTTTAGTCTCAAAGTGAGAATCAAAGTGATTCAGGTAGAGAATGCCAAGAGGTTCCTTGCAAATGCCAATGCATTGGCATGGAAGTAGGAGCAATTTTCTTCTCAGAACAGTCTAAATTTATGCTTAAGAATATCAAGATGACAGCTTACATCTAACTAACTATCTCAATATCCAAAGCTGCAATATCGGTAACAAAACATAAGTTGTATGATTAGATATCAGTTCTAAAATTATATATAAAATTAGAAGAATATTTAGTTTGGAGTACTTAGAAAAAATAATATTGAATTCTTTAGCATTTAACACATTTCTGGACATTATTTATAATTATTTTATGTTAAATCAAATAATAATAATAATAATTAAACTTGGTTATCAATAAGTAATAATCATCAATTATAAATTTAAATTATTTCTTTGCAGAGGAAACTCGCACACTATTCAAAATTAAATGAAAATACAAATTAAATGATAAAATCATTGTGTTTTGGTTAATGTTAAAAAAATAATAATAATATTTATATATATATATTTTTTTTGTTAAATGATATTGAAATAAGGTTAAACAATTTTGCAAGACACTGAACATATTTTTATCACCTTGTTTGGTGTTCAATATAATTAGAGATGTTTCTGGAATATTTACAGTTATATTTAATATTTAAGTGACAATAAAATAAAAATTGACTTGCCTGTTTACTTGTTAAACGTACTGATGGATTACCTTCATCATCTTGCCCTCTTTTCAATGAATGATAAGACTTATCTTTAGCATTTGTTGACTTTTGTATTTCATTCTTTAAAAAAAGAAATTCAAAATCATTAAAATATTAAAGAAATAATATCTATATGTAAGACTTCTTATTTACAACAATTATTTAGATTCAAAATTTGAAACTTTAATTACTATTTTGTTTTTGAAAGAATTACTTCCATATTTTATTAAATCATCATATTAATTAGTAATTAAACAAATTTATCAATTAGATATATAAAAAACTGCATGCAAAAACAGATTATAAATTGAATATTGTAATTAAGGGAAGTGGTGATGTATTTGAAATGTGTACAAGGAAGCGTTTTTATATTTCAACTAACTATTACAATCAGATCATTTAAAAACTGGATTAAGCCTTTATTAAATTTTTAGATGAATTTCAGATATTCACAGTTTGAAGCATTTACCTGGACTGGGCATTTATTAATACATATAACAATTACGTGCTCCTATTTTTAAAAACATAAAAATATATAGATGGCAGAAGTCAAAATATGTGACAGAAAAAAATATAACAAGTTTTCCTAATTTTATCAATATAAATTTTACATTTCCTAAAACAGTGTTCATTAGCAGATTGTGACAGAAATGCTTTCATTTCATGCGTTCATTGTAAAGAATTGATTAGTCTTAAACAACTTATATTACTTCCATTTACACTAAACCATAAAAAGCAAAAACCTCAAGCAGAATGAATTCCTGGACATTCCCAGTCTGTTCATAATGCTATCACTGTGCCATCAGTGCTATATTTGTATATGAATTATATTAGAACATTTTAAAACTTTATTTCTTACAAACAGTTGACTTGACAGATAAAAGAAAACATACAGGTCTTTATATTTCAATAGAGAGAAAAATAAAATTTTACATTTTATTAAATTATGTGGCATGAGAAAACCATCCTTTATTAGTATACAGTCGACCCCCCTATAAGATCATTGATTTTTCCGTTTTATCTGAATTACATGTTGTACGAGTCACTTAGATTTTACAAATACGTGAGCCGGGCACAGAACGGCACACATATTTGTAAAATCTAAGTGACTCGTACAACATGTAATTCAGATAAAACGGAAAAATCAATGATCTTATGGGGGGGTCGACTGTATACAATATTGTAGTATAACACTACACAGGCTACTGTGTAGGCCAGTGATCTCCAAACTTTTTTGATTGTGTACCCCTAAAATGAAAATAATAAGTTGTACCCCTATAATATAATGAAATTTGTTAAATTTCCACTATAAACTCATAATTTCTGCTAAATTTCCTGCTACCCACAATTTGAATTTTTTCCATGTATGATCACAAAGTGAGCGTGAGCCTACTTCTTCGGGACTGTAAGATCAGGCAGACTGCGGACAGGACGGACACAGTATTTTGAAGGGAAACTTGGTGTACCCCTTGGGGCACAAAGTGTGCAAAAATATAATGCATGCAATTTTAAATGAGCATTTGCTTTCTCTGTTTTAACTTTTTTTCATATGATGTTGCTTTAATATTTCTTTTCTGTCTGGTCAAATGGATCCCTCTTTTGGGTCAAACAAATTCCAAAAATCCCAAAAATCTGTCATCAGAAATTATCATCATTTTATCTATCCCTATTAATTGGAAATATTTTGTTATATCATCTAGTTTATCCTTATGTTCTATTTATTCTTATTAAAGCATAGACTAATTTGTTGTTGAGTATATTAATGGTAAATTATATATATTTTACATAAGACCAAATAGAAGAAAATAGAGACATTGAAGTTGAAAAAAAAAAAAATTGAGATGAAACTGGTTGCCTCAAAAAGGCTATTTCAGATGAAGATTATGTCTTTTAGTTGGCTTAAGGAGAATCAAAAATGATGAATCTCTAGAATAAAAATTTGTTCTAACAAAATCTGTAGACATGTTTGTGTTTGGATTTGCAATGTCATCAGATTTAGTCTTCTTTTCTCTCAACATATTTTGAGAAATTTAACTTTATTTTATACTTTATATACTTTCAAACTAATTTGCTTCACAAATTTTTCAATTTTTTTAAAATTTCTAACTATTTCACCAGTTTTTTTATATTTTTTTTTGCTAATTCAAATTATTTATTTCCACCAGTTTTACTTACTAATTAATGCAGGTGCTGGTAACTTTATCAGTTTGGCATATGGCAAGCTGTCACTTAAAACTTAACAATACGAATCATTTTTGAATGATTTGTTAATAAATAATTCAGAACAACACATTTGATTACAATGTTTAACAAAGTATTTTACATGTTCTGTCATGTCAAAATTTTTGTTTTAGTCTACTGAAAAAAAATCAAAGTGAAAACAAAGTCATCCCCAAAAATTTCCCAATTTTCTGGTGGTTGATAAAAAAAATCACCAATTTGGAAACTATGGACAGCACTGCACAAAAATTGCCTTTGGTTCTCAACATCACTTGCTGCTTTTCTTCCCGAACTTGCCACGTGATGTCAACAAATCATTAGCTGTGTGGTGCATGGGACTCCCATTGTACAGGAGCTAGACATTTTGCTGTTTTTCCTAAGTGTACTTTGTGATTCAATTTCATGTTGAATGTCAAAATAAGCAGACTAGGGATTTTATCACCACTTGTTATGGCCAGTATTATATTTTTATCTCCACTTTAATAAAAATATCACCAAGTGGCAATTTTGGTACTATGTAGCATGATCTCTGAAATACCATAGAAGTTCACAAATTTCTTTCAAATAAACCTAAAAATTTATTTTAACAAACAAATCTGACATCACTGCTTACAGACCAATCCGCCAACAAAAACACAATATATTTAACTTCCTATTTGATTATTTCCATTTTGGAAATACTAAATTAATAAAACAATTAAATGATTAAAAACACATGATCTAAATAATGACACGCAACTGATTGAAATCAACTGCGTTGTTGTTACTATTTAATTGGTTATTGTCCTTTCACCTGAACCCCAGTAATTTACTTTATTGCTTCTTATGGATATTTTGAAAGCATTTTAAAAATATTATTAATATTATATTTCAAAGAAAAATTGAGAGTAGATGGGAAATAGTTAGTCTCTTGTTATAGTTATCACCTTAGATTATTTTCTTTAGAATTACTTTCATCAGTTGAGAAAAATTTTTTAACCTTTACAAATTTTTTTAAAATATGATGGAAAACCGCTACACAAAAAATACATAAATTAAATTTGATTGTTTTTTAATGAAATTAATTTAATGAATTTCTTCATTTTTCTTTAAACACTTGCTTTTATTGCAGTGTTAATGTATATAGTCACTAACTAATGAAAGCACATGTAGTTTTTGAACCCAATGTTAATTATGAAAACCCAAGCACCAAGCATTGCCAGATACATCAGTTAGTATTAGATATTTATATCTGTCAAGTATTAAAGTATTTTTCTTTATAGAAAATGCAATAGGTAAATTTCTGATTGCTTTAATCATATGTTGTAACTTTACATATACTAAACTAATATAATAAAAGCAATTTTAAAATATTAATAATTTGAGATCAATAATTTGAAATTAAAAAAGTACATTTAATACAAATAGACAATAGATATTTTCTTTTGTATAACTCTTAAATATGAAATTATATTAAAAAACAGAGTTCTTGTTTTGTAGGTATTGATATTAGTCATTTATTTTTATAGCTAAATTTAATTTAATAATTAGTTTTATTGACATAAAATTATAAATGGATACCTTCTCATTTTCATTTGAATGTGAAGTCAAATCTTCACAATTTTCGTCAATGCTTTTTCTTCCATCAACAGAATCATCTGAAGCATTCATAGTTTGTTCATTTGAATCCTCTTTAACTGATTCTATATCACTCTTAGTTTCTTTATCTTCAATATATGATTCAATATCTTAAATAGAAGAAAATCAAAGTTTATTAACAATTCATTATATTTAAAAATTCTTTAATGGCAAATCTAATTGAAATAGTTAGAATAAGTAGTCTCCCCAATTAATTTTATTTGAACTGAGAAAATGCAAAAGTATCTATGATAGGAAAGATAACAAGGACCATCTCTACAGTGCAATAAATAAATATTATTGTTTTCAACATAATTTTATTTTATAAGAGTGGTCAATCTTACACTTTCACAAAGGAATAAAAAATTGGTAGATAATCTGTACTTCTGCCTCAAGAAAGTGAATCATACAGCATTATAAGTTGGCCAAGCCTCATGTAACATAACCTCATAACAATACCTTTCTGAACTTCATTATTATTTCTTTTTGCTTCTTCCTCATTAAATTCTGGAGTAACAAAAACATCACTGAGATTTTGTTTAACTTTTAGATTTGTAGTTTTATTTTCATCTGTATCCTAAAAAAATATATCAATTATATATAAAATTTCAATTTTTACAATATTATTAAATTATAATCGTAAGAGTTAATTTTAAAAAAAATAACTTATGAAATTATACTTTTTGTTATTTTTATAATCTTAAATAAAAATTGTCTCATAAAAAGTAAACAAACTCAATTAGGGACTGTTTCAGTATTACATTAGCAAAACTCATTTTTGATCCTATTCACCATGACCATCAGTCATCATAAATCAAGGTACAGTACAGCTCTCCCCTAATTATCAGGCCAGAAGTCACCATTTGCAAATATACAGGAATTATTTTTAGACAATTTTGTAATGATTGGGGAGAGAAATGAACAATTAATGCATTCTTGCATCATCAAAGATTCACCTTCCCTCCCCATTTTTTTCAGCAATAATTGGATACAAATGAATCTCAAACTATTGACACGCTTTATCAGTGTTAGAATCACAACTTTTGTACAGAACATGACTAATTTTTGTAAACAATCTCATAGATAAAATAATAAAAATTTCTCTTATTCTTGTAAAAGTCTGAACAACAGCAAAAGGACCATAAGTGGAAAAAGTAGTCCAGCCCAAAACCAGAGTGGTTGCCATGAATATTGCAACAGTATCCTAATTTCTTTATAAAGATTTCACTTTCAATTCATATCTAGTTATTTCAACTTTTCCAATTTTTTAAATCTTTCTTGGTAGAAATATGTGTTGCTAGGGAAGGAGAAAGAAATACCTTAGAGATAACCCTTTCCACACATGGAAAAGTCTATTAATTTGGTCTAACAGTGTTGCACACCTAGCAAGTGATGTGAAATTAGAATAATAATTGTAATGTTAGTAGTAAAAAGTAGTCCAGCCATGGTTGGAACTGTTTCTAAGACCCTACAATAGAATTATGAAATTTGCACTATGAGGTAGTTTTTTTCTTTTTTTTGTGGTTTTAGGTCCTTTACTGCTCAAGATGAGCACAAAAAGGCCCCTCACTATAAGGTAGTTGAAAGTATCTATTAGTTATCTAGGATAAGAAATTTTTCTGATAAACACAAATGTAAAAATCTAAGATATTTGTGAGATTTTTTAATAGACTATCAAAATAATGGGTGAGATGGCACATTCAACCATGTGATGAGTTCCTGTGAATGTCAACTATTTGCACAAAATAATGAATAAACAAAAGATCACAATGTGGCAACATAAAACCAAAAATGACAAAACAACTGGGAAAATTTTGTGAATTTCCAGAGGAATCACTAGATCGGCTGATGTTTTCGTCACAAAAACATGTATGTTAGACTTTCAGCACCGCCTTCCTGTAAGTCTAGAAGTTTGACAATGGCATTTGGAACGTCAATGGAATCGTGCTTGACGTTCCAAACGCCATTGTCAAACTTCTAGGCTTACAGGAAGGTGACGCTGAACGTCTGACGTACACGTTTTCGCGATGAAAACATCGGCCGCAAACCTCTCTACTGTTTACCTATGATTAACTTGGTTAATTATATGCTCAATGCCACTGCACATATCAAAATGTATTTGATTAATATCAAATACAGCATCTATGTTAAGTAAAGACAGCTGGTAAAGCTGCATTAATTAAAACTTGTCATGAATGTAAAGGATTGCCGCAATTAATTTCATGTATTAATTAAATCCTGCATATTGAAAATAGAGTCAGTAATGTTAGTAAACTACTTCAATATTTTTATATCTCTCATAGGCAGTCTCTCATAGGGTAACAAATTCCCCAAATAGCCAAATTACCTGGCTTATCTTTTGGTTTGTTTTGTATTTGGTATTTCTTGGTTAGCTCACAAATGGCTTTGTTTCCTCACTTTTTAAGTGTGTTTTGTGCCTATGGATCTTAGGAGACTGTTGGATTGACATAATATTTTGTATTTTGGTAAGTTTTTCTTCTATTCTTAATGTCTCAGGAAATGAAGACATTTTCACCAACTGCCCCTGAAAGAACACAGGGCAGCTAATGAAACTGCACAATTGTTGCAAGAATAGTTTGATGTATCAATTGTTCAGGTGTTATGGCATGTGTATGTGTCACTTAACAATGCAGTTGAGGAGTTTATAATTAGATTAGAACATCTTACAGAATGAATCAAGAATGAATATAGTTGAAGCACTTGCTGATTCTGAGTCAAGATTAATGGATATTGAGTCAAGTATGGGTTCTGTTGGATTTGAGAAAAGAAAGTTTTCTATAATGATACTGTTTGTAAGAAATTGTGCAATTTAGAACACAAGATAGATTATATTGATATATTAAATGTGTCTGTGGGCCTTCAGAGACAATCTGTTTGAATTAGCTTCATAATTAATTTTTTGCATTTTGCTTTAGGTGGATATGGTTATACTAATTGTTTTCCACAGTTCTCTCAATGATTTTGAATATTTGATTATTTAATTCTTTTTGTTTTATTAATTTTATATGCTTTGTAATATCATATTAATGTGAGAATCAGGAAGTAAATTATCCAATTAATTTAATTAAATAAGGAGTTAAATACTTCGACCTAGATTTTAAGTCATTTTGATCAAGAATCTCTCCTATAACGGACACCCTACATAACTTCTTTCATTTTTCAATAGAAATTATATTGTCGTTTTCTCCATTTACACGAGAAAGTAATATTTCCCTTCAAAATTGGTGATAAATTAGCGTGAGAAATAAATTTATTCCGCATGTTGTTTACACTAAAGGAAGTACATTTCTCACTTTTACGAAAAAAGAGAAATCAACTTCCCTTTTACAATCTTTTATCTCCAAGGTGCGGCATCCATCTGGCAGTTCTCCACGTCCCCACATATCCCATCTGTGGACTTGAATCAAGGATTGCAATTTGTCAGAATTTTGGATAAAAAGGGGTGAGTTCACCCAAGATTTCCCTTGCACTCCAAACCCAGATCTCTCATCATTGAATCTTTAACTTGTGCAAAAAAGGGTTCCTACTAAGAACTTCGTCCTCATCCCAATCTACACCACAGTCTTCTGCTGTTTCAACATTTCATCACCAATCGAGAATCAACTCAAGTCATACAAGTGAGGTAGTACAGTACATCTTAATATATGTAAATGCTCTCTCTCAAGCGAATAGACAGACTTAGAATTTCCTTTGTCGTCATGTTTTTATTTGCTCTCGTTACTGAGTTCAACTCCATGCCAAAGTCTTATCACAGATCTACAATCCCTCCTTCTCGGAAAGGTTTATTATTTTATCCATTAGCGTACCTAACGCTCTAATTAGGCTGGTATCAGAAAAAACAAATCACAGGGATGTTTTACAACATTCCTGTACCTAAACTTTATAATTATAAAAACCAATCCTAGTGACACTGCAGGTGGATCTTTCTGATCTGAGGCCAAACGAGTAAGAAAAACCATTTCTTACCCAACGGGTTACCACATTAAACTTGCACTCATAATAATCCTTTGTGGTAAGAATATGGTCGTACTCCCTACATTGTGGATGAAAATAGTATGCTAAATAATAATAAATATATTATTATTTGCTGTAACTAAGCAATTTTTGCATGTATTCATGTGGAATATTTTAATGGTAAATTTTAATTTTAGGTAACTTCTTTTAAATTTTTCTTTGATAACTAAAAGTGTGCATTCTAATTTTACTTATTTTTTTTTAAACCAGAATACAGTATTAAAAAATTGGGATGGTTTAAATACAATAAAAAATGCTATTTTACCATAAACACTGTGCCTTATATGCTATAAAATATAAGTTAAAAAACATATACCTTAACTGAACAAATAAATTTTATTATAAAAATAAAATATAATTTTTAACTTAACAAATTACTTCTAAATCAGGTGGTTTTACAAAGTATGGTAATTTTCCTCTCTGGAAATCATTCAAAACCATTTTTGCAACAGTTGGAATGTCAGGTTCACCTCCCTAAACAAACAAAATAAATAATTAATCATAAATTCATAAATATAAGTTTAATACAATGAATCATTATGTAAAATTTATATCATATTCAAAAAATAATTTGAATGTGAAGCTAACTCTAAGAATATTACAAAAGAGAAATTTCCTTGTTACAGTAAAACCTTGATATAACTAAAGAAATTGGTCCATTATAATGAATGAGTTTTCTTATAATTATTCTATACTTTAGGCTGGACGGACATAAATCATCCACAACAACATTATATTGGGATCAGTAATATCAAGCTTTTACTGTATTAATGAAATATATTATGAAAATATTATTGAATTAACATAAAAGTTTGTTCTGTTCATAGCCATAAAATGAATTTCAAATCTGACTTACAAATACAGATGCTACAAAATCAATCCAATGGTGGCAAACCTGTGGCACTTAGATGATAAATTAAAAATCATATAATAAGTTGTCTTTTTCAATCATTCTCTTATCATCTGATCAGCTTTTTTACATTTATTCTAATTAAAACATTAATTTTTTAAATATCATTATTAATCAAAGGACTAAGTATAAAACTTTGGCATGTACAGTCGACCCCCATAACACTTGATAATTCCGTTTTATATGAATTCCATGCTGTACAAGTCACTTATATTTTACAAATACATGTAAAATATAAGTGCCAGGCTGTGAACAGCTCCTGTATTTGTAAAATCTAAGTAACTCATATAAAACAAAATAATCAACAGTGTTATAGGGGGGTCAACTGTATAAACATCTTTTAAAGCTAAGTATGCTTACAACGTGGCACATGGACTCGAAAAAAGTTCACCACCCTGGTCTAATCTATAAAAGGCCGGTTCCATCTGTTGTTTAATTCAGGACTGTGAAGTTCGTAGACCAAGCCCCTAACTCTGATTCTGACTCAGAGAATAATTTAAAAGGTCCAACTCCTGCCTCTAAATAATTTAAAATTTACTTTGATGATTCATTTGGTTGTAAAGAAATGTCATTCTAGGTTAATATAATCAGACAACTTTGTAAGCAATTTTTAAGCAAATTACCAGGTATTCCTATTGAAATCACTAATTATCTTTTTTCATTATTCACTATCATCTTCAATGACATTGACACAAAATATTTTCAATTTGTAGTTATAATAAAGTATTAAAAATGTTAGATTTAACCCAAGTCTTCTTAGCCATTTTGTATGGGTCTTTTAACAATAGGAATTTAGAATTAGCTAACGCAGAATGTATTTGAATCTTTGAACATACAACAGTAAGTCAACAGTAATTAGTGATACACAAAGATCACGATGTAGGGAAATCATAAAATAAGGTCTTGCATTACAGGAGATTCCTATAGTATAAAATAGGAGGTTAGTGCTCCTATCACAAGCTTAATATAAAGTACATAATAAAAAAACAGGAGTTGGAGTCTGTCCATTTTACTAACTCCAACTCCTCTAACAACAAATTTATTTCAGATCTGATTCCACAGCCCTGGATTAAACAATCATTGCTTACCTTATGATTCCTGTTGTAATTTGTCTAGGTTTGAAGTTGGCATTTAGTTTCAATTATATAATGCAAGTTATTGCAATACTAAATATTTTCATGAAAAAATTTCCTCCAAAAGTAAGTCAACAGACTTATTCTTGAATATTATACTTATTTTTTTTAAATCTGAATTTAAGATGACAGCTTCCCTTAAAGTGAGACAGGCAATGACAATGCCATTTCCATACAATAGATTATCTTATTACAGCATTCCAATAGTTAATTAATCTAGTTCTTGAAGATTGTAATTAGTGTTTCTCAAACGGGATTCCGGGATCCCGGTTGTTTTTTTTAACCTGGGAAATTCTGCAAATTTCTTAAAAATTCACCTTTTTTCTTATTTTGTGTTAAGATTAAGAAATTTTGCAAATAAAAAGCATAATTATCTCATTCACTGTCAGAATACATTTGTATTTATTAATTTTAAACCTACCTATTAGTTTTTTTTAAATTTTTGCTCGTTATGGCATGTCACAAATGGTCGATAATCAATATGTAACTGATTTGTGGCATGACTCTGAAAATTCTTTGTCAGAACCTGTAATATATGGAATAATTGTGCTTACGCTGTCTTAATTTTTAACCATGCCCAGTAGCTTCAATAAATGCGTAACGCCAGGTTGTGCAAATTGGGCAAAGATACAAACGAGTATAAAGTCTGCGAATATGAAGTTTTTCTTCATAAACCTGATTATTAAAGCCAAATGAATTGCCGAATTATCGAGCTCTAAGCTTGATGTCGCTATTAAAGCAGCCAAGGTAGACAAATCAAAATTACTAGAGAGCAAAAGAAGTACTACAATCTCAAAAACAAACTCGAAATCTTTCAGGCTACGGGTGAAAAAACACATATCTGTCTTCTCTTAAATGCATTAAACACGATTCCAATCGCATCAATTGAATCGGAAAGGGCATTCTCAGTAGCAAGACTTTTCATTACTAAAATAAGAATTAGAGTGAGTGATCGATTGATCATCTTTGCTTTTTAAAATCTTATAAAAGTTTACAATATTTTGTATTATATTTTATTTAAAAAACCTTCTAAATTATAATTTTGATCTAAGTTCAATTTTTAATTTTCAACTCAATTCAAAGCATTTTTTTTGTTGTTGTTGTATGCAGTTTCTAGCAAACTTTAATAAATTTTTTTCTATTTGTGAAAATTTCTACGTAATTCAAAGGTAATTTTTATTATATATCTTACACAGCATTATTAATATGATTTTGGATGATATAGAACTTTAAAATTACTTTAAAAAATGAAAAATAATTATATCATTTAATTTCAAGATATCTTGTATACCTTAAAAATAACTGATTCTATCCTGGGATATCCCGGGGCAAGCAAAAGACTGGGAAATGATAAACCCTAATTGTAATGTTGAAAGGATGTAGTCTCTGTTGTAATTATGTAAATCTCTACTTTTTTTTTAATGTTCTTGGATAGTTTTGTTGCAATTAATTTTAAGTTCAAAGACTATGAAATAGCTGAAAGTAAATTACAAATATTGTAGAAGAAACTCAACATTATGTTTAAATTCTTATATCTCTTCCTTTTTTATGTTGGAATTAGTGAAGAAAAATTCTGAAGAAACAGAAAACACAGATAAAGTTAAAAAGAATAAGATTAATATTGAGATACTAGAGTGCCACAATGAAGAACTTATTGTGATGGAATGAAGTTTCCAAAATTAATATACTTTGACAATTTTGTCAATGGGTAATAATTAGTGTTGCAACAAATAGTATATTTGGCCAAACTATTTGGCTTGATTAACGCATGTACGAAAATTGGCGCGCAAACCGCACTATGGCAAAGACCCTGCTCTCTATTGGCCCACTGTCACTACGCTTTGCCAATCACATTAATTCTTGACAGTTGTAGCAGACAGACAAGAACGTCATGGCAGTATGTGATAAATGATGATATCAATGAAATGACCTACACATTTAAATAACGGAAAAAGAACAGAAAAGGACCGTGAAGTGAAAATAAATATGAAATTGACTTGATAACATAATCAAACAAGTTGAGGCAGCTTATTGGAGCAAAATTCATGGCTGTCAACGCCAAATAATTGTTGTCATAGACTTCAGAAAGCTAAATGCTTGTAATGAAAGTCACTTAGCATGCATAGGCAACAGCCCGGGACCGTTCGGGCTACCAAGCTGTCTCGAATCTGTGAAATCATAACTGTGACTTATACCGACGTTCTAGCTATCTCTTTTCTCCGTTATCACCAGACTATGAATCACTTAATCGTAAAATGGGAAATCTATGATGGAAAAGTGACAAATTGAAAGTATTGTGAGCACATATTATGATGTATGAATAGGCATACGCAGACTAGAGCGATAGAAGAAAAGAGAAAAGGAAGAGCAAAGACGAGTGCTTAAAAAGAAGGATAGGCAGGGTCAGACCCTCAGATGTGCGATAATTCTTGAACGAATAAGTGTGTATGTGTGCTGATCTTTGTAATTATAAATTGTGAATACATGTGACTAACATTATTATTATTATTTTTTTTTATTTTGTGCAGTTATAAATAAATATAAACAAATAACACTAACCTGATAACATTAAATCTAAATACCAAAATGTTTTTGTTATTTCTCACTCCTGTTTTTAGGTATTCGGTATTTGGCTGAATAGTGAAAAATAGGCCGAATATTTGTTACATCACTAATAATTATTACTTGGAAGTTTCAAAGTATTTAATTATAACAATTACATGCCTATATCTAGCTCAATACAATTATTGTGTAAAAGATTTTTGCATACAAAGGTGTCATAGTTTTTAATACATCCTTACCCATCAAATTTCTTCCTCTTTTTTTTTTTATCTCTAAACTAAAAAACATTCAAAAAGATGTAATCAACTTTGTGGAGGCTATCTTTACAAAGGATTTTTAGCAATAGTTTGAAGGGTTTTATGATTATTGTTATAAGTATATTACTGAAGATAAAATGTACTTTGTATATTACACAATAAATGTTTAATTATTTAAAGATAGTAATTAATTACTATTTTTTAATAGATCAAGAAAAATTTGGGACAAATTGTGTATGTTATTGCAGCTATATTTACAATGAAATGTATAGTAATTATTTCATAAAAATAGTACATAAAATGTTGCATTTCAAATTACAAATGTATATAAAACTTGCAACATAAATATTTAATTAGTATAGAATATAGAATACAAATAAGAACTAATATGTACCAATTCTTATATTACATAAATTTCTAAACAGGACTATACATAGAACTGTTCCTTACACATTTCATATTTGAGAATACAGTAAAGCATTGATTATCTGAATGTTGATCAACCGAAATGTCAATTAACCAAAAGCTTTCCAGTCGGCAAATTTAAAGCTAGTTAAATTTCCACTAGTGCTGTGGTGCTGCAATCTTTGGCTACTCTAATATTATTTTTGTTGGTGTGCTTAAGGACGTGCCAGGATTTGAACAAATTTCAACACAGGATAGGTTAATATATTTTTTCATACATAATCAGTTATCTAAAAAATCGATTTTCCAAACAATTGATTCGGATAATCAATGCTCTACTGTATTTAGGGTATTTTTACATTTATACTCTCAGAATTTACTATATTCATTTATTATTTACAATTTATTGAAATATATTTTTAAAAAATATTTACCTTTAAAAGTTTGCCAGTTCTTAATGCTAGCTTTTTTAAAAAATCTTCAGAATTAATCCATGAGTCTATCAAGTATGTTTTTTGAATATATTCTTCCTTTACTCTGTTTAGAACTTCTTCAATATAATCTGCAGGTGTCTGAATATTTTCCACTCTGACCTAATATATTAAGTTGTAATGGTTAAATTAAAAAGAAATATCCTTCTTTCATAATTATTTTCTAAAAATTATTTATACCACATTAAAATGGAAATATGTTTATTAGATATAATAATAATAATAATAATAATAATGGGGGCGCTTCTGTCTGCCGAAGCTGCTGGCGCGTTTTTTTTTACTCACTTCAAATACAGGTAAAGAATGTATCCTGTTTAATAATTTTACGTTAAAATTTTATTTGTTTGGGCTGTGTGTTAACATTATAATTGTTGGAAAATTTATCAACATAATTAATATGCAACGCTCGCCAACTAAAAGAGGAAGACCACCACTTCAAAAGTCAAAATCAACTAGTAGAAAGGAAACTGCTTCGACCACTAATACCAGGTTAATTACTGATTACAATTTACACGTCGAAAGAACTTCTCCTGAACCATCTTCTGCAAACGTAGGTTTGAACCCTGAAACTACACTTCTAAGTTCACAACTATCAGGTGAGCCATATGATTTTTTATCTTCTTCGCCAGGAAAAAATTCATCTGATATATCAAGTATAACACTATGGAATAAAATTTCTGAATTAATTAATGTTTCTAATACGAGAATATTAAGTCAAATGACTATTATCAAAGAAGATTTGGACCAGATTCGTAATAGTATCCAAGAAACTAAAGTCCAGAATCAAAAAATGAATAGCCAAATAATTAATCTTGAACAACAAATTGCTAATTTGAAAATAGAAAATGAAAGTATGCAATATCGAATGGACAATATGGTTAATGCGCAACATCGAAATAATATAATGTTATATAGATATCCCAGTAAAACTAATCCTACCAAGCTAGAAGTGTTTAATCTTATTAATGAATCATTAGAATTACATGAAGTTACAATGGATGATTTAATAGCGATTATTCCAATAACTAAATCACAGTATCCAACAATTAAATTAATTATTAAAAATACCCAAATAAGAGATTATATATATTCGAGTTTTATAAAAATGAAACAGCAAAACCTATCGAACGTATGGAAAGAAACTCAAATTTCACAGGATCTTATAAAAAGATCTAGATTAAGACGTAAACAATTAATTCCTTTTTTAAGCGAGTTAAGGAAAGCAGGTAAATATCCAAAACTCCGAGGTGATACTATACTGTTGGGCAATTATTCTTTGACGTATAGCTATGTGTTGGAGGGGCTGGTATACTTGGATTCTTTTACCCCGTATTTTACTTCTGAGAATACTCCGCAATGACATATGATCAATTTAAACACTCCTATTCAAGATTTACGTATTGTTGAGTCTCAATTATTAAGTCCCTTGCCTGCAGCACATAATAATAATGAAAGTTTATACCGGATATAAGAATTTAAGAATGAAAATTATTAAAGCATTACTTCAGTTTAAAAATTATCTACATCAACGGTATTCAGTCAATATCGTTAAGCCAAAAATTTGTATTTCAATCTATTAAAATCTAAGAAATCAAATTACTATAAAAAAATTCAACAAATAATCTTAGAAAATAAAAACAGTGAACTTTTAAAGTTTACGATTAAGAAATTACGATGTTTCAATTGTGATCAATCAATGCAAATAGATTCTTTTAAATGGATAACTCTATTAACAGATTTACAGGAATTACAGTCTTCCTTATGCCGATATAAAAAATTTCTTTCAATGAAAGTTTAGATATTCCAATATCTATCGAAGAACTGGATATATCAATTCGTAAATTAAAAACGAAAACAGCTCCTGGAATGGATATAATTACCACTAATTTATTAAACTTCTTCTGCCAGCGGGTATGTAAGTTCTACTTGTTCTTTACAATCATTTTTATAAATCATTTATTATATTCTTACTGAGTGTCCAAAGATTGAAGAAGCGTAATGTAAATTCAAATTAAAAGAGTTTTTTGATTTAAATTAAGAAGAAAACTTCAGAACTAATCAAGAAAAAATTTCCATTGTATAAGATGTATAATATCCATTACTTTTTTGTTCATATTTTAAATAATTCGAAATATGATATGTAGATTGAATGATTAATATGTTATGTTTAGCAAAATTTATGTAACAAGACATTTAAAAAAACTATGTTTCAATAAGTAATAATTGTATTTTTGTAATTCTCTAAAGCTAACCCCCTGTAACAAGAATTTTCTTATTACAATAAAGTATTTGTAATATCATAATAATAATAATTCAGTAATCATAAAAACAACACAAATATAGTTTTCACTCATATGACTCTTAACTTTTTTTTATATCATTGCATTTTAAATATGTAACAATTTCAACAGATAAAATTAAGCATTAATGATAAATATAACAACAAACTTCTGCATTTTTATATTGCATTTGATTATGCTCATGTACTATACATTAAAAGAATTCTTTTGGGTCCCAACTTGTACGCTCTCGCTCTGTCCACGGACGGGATGGGCCATTGGTGTGCCCGGGACTCGCAGCCCCGGGATCCCAACGCAAACACCAAATGTCGGGTAAACCAGACTTCTCACCCATTGAAAGTTTGAGAATAAATTGAGGTCATTTCGGCCCCAACCTATTCTCAAACTTTCAATGGGTAGAAGTCCGGTTTAAAAGAATTCATCACCACATATAAATTCTTATGTAAAGCCTTCCAGTTCTATTCCAAATGCATTAGAAACAAATAAAAATTTAAAAAGTAATATTAGAAAGAAGTTTTTTGCATCCATCTCTCCAAACACATGATCCATGTACATGTCATCCTTTACTTCATTCTTTACAAATTGATACTTGATATCAGTACGTTTCATACACTGATTTATGCAATCATACTCTTCCACTTTCATGCAACTTTTGATTGTCTTCATATATTAGGAAATCATTGATAAAAAGTGGCAAAGTCCTGAATAATTTGTCTTAGTCAGGTACTTAATGAGAATGGTAAAGTACTGTGTCTGTTATTAACAGACACTGTTTTTTTCTATGGAGGAGCTGAGAAGTGAAAGTGGACACATGCATTTATTCTTAAATTTGAAATGAAATCTACAATCAGTACAATAATTCAGATTCTATTAGTACTTGTCAATTGTTATAAAACTACATTCTATTTAGGTCGAGTCATAAGTAACTTCCGTTTTTTTATCAGATATTTATTTTGCTTTCATTAAATAACAAAATTATATTAATTTATTATGTATTTGCCTATGTATGACCTTCTCCCATCTTCCTGGCAGTTTATCAATTCCTTCCTTGTAAAATGTGGTTTGTTTGGACTGGAAAAAATTTTCGACAGCCTGACTGAGTTGATCTTCAGAACTGAAGGTTTTTCCATTCAAAAAGTTTTGTAAGGAACAGAAAAGCTGATAGTCTGTCGGGACAAGGTCCAGGGAGTAAGGTGGTTGTGGTAAAATAGACCATCCAAGCTCAAGAATGTTTTATTGAGTCACCCTTGCTGTGTGTGTTCATGCATTGTCATATAAAAGAATGACGTTTTTGCAATTGATGAGTGCAGAGTACTTTCATGGAGTTTCTGTTGCACTCTTTTGCAGCTGCTGAATGTATCTATCTGAAGTAATCGTTAAATTTGATTTAAATAACTCATGATGAATTATGCCTCGATAATCCCACCATACACACAATAAAATCTTTTTACCATAGATGTTTGCTTTCAGATCTGGTAGGGGTGGTTGATCTTTATTCTATTCACTGAGATTGTGAGGTACACATACTCCTAACTTGCTGACTTTCCCTAATTTCTCCAGGTGGCAGTTAACAGTTGATTGTGATGTATTCAACCTTTCTACTATACCTCTTGTTGATTGATGTAGATTTTGCTCTAATATTACCTTTAAAAGGTTGTCATCAAAGTCGGAAGGACGTCCTACCCTTGGTTCGTCATATCTCCTGAATGGAATTTTACAAACCAATTTCTAACTGCCCAATCAGTTATTAGTCCTTCACTGTATACACTGCAAATTTTTTCAGCTGTCACCTTAGCATTATTGCCTTGTTTAAATTCCCAAAGTTACATGACAAATATGCAATTTTTTGACTCTCCATTTCAGAGGTTAAGAAAAGCAGTTTAATGTAATGTGCATCGCACAAAACAGATGACAGAAGATTAACTGAACCCTCATCTATATAGTGAAAACAAAAACTCGTTTGTCCCAGTAACTCATAATGGGTAGATACAAATAATAGATTCTACTTAGCTGCATCAGAAGTTTCTTATGACTCGACCTGATATATCATTTATTCTTTCAACATTATTTTTTAACAAAACATGAATACTTCAAATAAATTCATTATTTGACCATTTTAATAGCATTTTTCTCATTTGTATATAAATTATAATTACTACTAACTTATAGTTGATATTTAAAAATTATTTTTAAAGATTATGAAGCTATATAGTTTTTACTAAAATTATATAAATGTTGCATAGCTATTCATAATGCTTCATAAATCATTAATATTCTTAATTCTCAAGTCTTTTAGATGAAAACAAATAAATTAGTACTCACTACACCCTTTAACACAACTTCTACATCAGAATCATCACTAGGATAAACAACTCCAGGACAATCAATTAGATAAATTCTTCTCATTAAAGTAATATACTGCCAAACCTATACAAAAAATTTTAAAATTGGAATGCTATAATTTGTAAATTTAATAAATTTATAAATAATTTAGAATATCATTTGCCATATTACTAATATTTATTGGGTTTTAGGATGTTTGTATATTCAAACAATCATCATCACTAAACCTGATATATTATAAAGCTACACACACACACCAACCAATGCCAAATATTATCGGACTAGAAACGGTTATAATAATAATAAATTATGAGACAATTTGGCACTAGAGTTAGGTGTTAGGCACCATCTCTTGATAAATTTATAACTACTGGAAGAAAAGAATCAGCCTGAAGTAGGACTCAAACCCACAACTCCTGCTTACTGTGCAGATACGTTGCCAATTACACTACCCGACCTTTAGTCCAATCTCCTCTTCCAGTATATAAAATTACATTATAACCATTGACAGTTATTACTTAGGATTTGTTTACAGGATGAGGGTGTGGGTACGCCCCTCTAACAACTGTTGATGATTATAACGTTATTTTATATACTGGAAGAGATCAGACCAAAGGTCCAGGTATTGTAATNAAACATTAAATTAAGAGATAAACTAATATTCCATTCAAATGTTAATTTATAATTTATCACAATCTTTTATCTTAAAATAAATCTCAACAGCAAGAAAGCAATAACATTTTTCAAGAAGTTCTACAGTCCAATATGCTGAACTAGAAGAATCTATAATAGAGCAGATAAAATGCAGAGAGAAAGAGCAAAGATTTGCTGTAAATGGTAAATACATTTTCACCCATGCACAGAAACTAGCAGTCTTCCAATATAGGATTGAAAGCAAGCAGAGGATAATTACAGGGGCAGAAGGGGCAAAAGGAGTAAATTACCCTGATGAGGAAGTAGAAGCTCCTCTAAACAATGTCAATACACAAAAAACAGTATTTGAAAAATATTTAACTTGTTTGAACAATTTTTGTCTTCAAGTTAGTTGATTATATCTACATAAACATAAAAATAACTAATATTTTATTAATTTTAAAATTATTAGTTTTATTTATTTCTTATAAAACTTATTTACTTTCATAAACACTTTTCTACTGAGATATAAAAAAAATTTTGGTGCAAACTATATTGATTTCATTTTTTCCTTTTTTTTATTTACTTCCTTTATTCTAATATAACAATTTAATTCATTTTAAGACTTCAGTGTGTATTTTGTCCCAGTGCCTTGTTACTCTCTGGGCAGTCCTGGATGGTTATGTCAATTTTTAACGCATAACTTGAGGGGTCATAATGTCAAAAGAACAAATCATTTCAAGAAATACAAAAAAACTAGTAAGAAAGTTCCATGCAGTCCTTTGGATTGCATGGAATGGAAAAAACGAAGTTTGCAAATTGTTCCTGTCAATGTACAATACACTGGTCAATAAAAACCAATGATGTCTGTTATACTGATTTTCATAAACATAAAAAGAAACTTTTTACATTTTCTGTAAAAATAAAAAATGAAATAATTTTTAATAACATTGCAATCAATTCAGTAATAAAGTCATAAAATATATAATGCAAATCTAACTCTAATTATTGTATATGATATAATAAAGTGTAATTAGTAAGAGAAATGATATAATAATTGATATATTAAAAATGTTTACAAATTTTAAATATTTATAATTATTTAAAAATTGTAAAAATAAATGTTAATACCTTTGTTTCTCCAGCAATAGGTGCAACATTACACACTTTTTTTGATCTCAGTGTATTAATAATAGAACTCTTTCCAACATTTGGATAACCAATAAAACCAACACTTATTTGCTTTTTATCTTGATGAAGCTATTAAAAAATAATAATTTCATTATATAATACACATATCGAATATATTTAAATATGTTGTTATAAAATTATTTCTGAATTTCTATTATTCATTGTTCTTTGCTTAAACCTTTGATCTGATATCAGAACAGTTCATTTCCAAAAATCTAGTAAAGTTCCGATTTTTTATCTTTTTAAGCATTTTTAAAAGAATTTTTGAATATTTAAGACTATCTATATATATAACCCATTCAACAGGTGTCCGTCCTTCCTTCCATCCGTCCGTCCCGTAACCGTTTGATAACCAACACTAGAGGCGCCCCTATCATGTGTCATATTTCAAACATCCAAATTAACAATTTTAATTCTTATTTAAATTAACACTATGAATTATTATTATTCATTTGTCCAATAAATTATTATTTGGTCAATATAACAATATAAATAATTCAGTATATTTGTAATAGGAATTTATTATTTCAGGGGCTTATATCTCGCGAAGGGTAGCGAGTAGGGGTATGGTTCCTTTGCCTTTATTGTTCGCACAGGGGGCTACAGTTTGGGGGGGTCGCCACATCTTCACCTAATTTTACCATTGGGACTTTAACAGAGCTGTAGAGCATATTGATAGGAACAAAAGTCAAAGGAACCGTGCTTCATGGAAATTTGTAAACAACGCCCACTAGGGGGAGTCCCGGGCTACTAGTAGAATATATTTAAGACATAATATATACTACATTATATATTTTGTGGAGATTTGCTGAAAAGGCATCATAAAATATATATCAACAGTCAGTGCAGATCATGTATACATCCTCATTTCAAGTGGATGAGACAAGTGATTAGAGGCTACATTTTGATGATCACATGACTTTACTTGGCAGTAATGTTCTTATTTGTTTTTATACTTCAGGTCCCATCAGAGAGCATTCAGAAATTTTAAAACAAGAATGTTCACATCTTTTCAGTGAGGCTCATACTGTACTGAAGAAGTGAAAATAGTCTGACTTGTAAATATACTGTATTTACTGATTATTTGATAGAACAATAAAAGTGATAATATAAGAATTGAAAGTACACAATACGTAAGTAAAGTAAAAATAATCTAATAATGAATTTAATGTTTTTCAAGTATAACAAAATATCATTAACAATCTCCTAGTGATCTTGTTACTTATGATAAGAGAGCATGGCACAGAAATCCTGAGGGTGCTCTCTTAAGCAGACTTGACTGTAATTGTTTTTGTATTAAAGTATGCAATAACGATGAATAAAATAATAGATATTTTTAACATTTTCAACATTAATACCAACATAATTAACTTTTCAACATTCAATTTTTTTTTATCTATTGTCTGTTATGAAAGTACTTAGCACTCTAGGCATATATATTCCTTTCTCACTGTCTCTATTAACACTGCTTTTATTTACAATCACTGGTTTTTAATAATGATAAAAATGTTGTTTACATGTAATGTAATGTAAAGAAAAATAAAATATATTGCAATAAATAAAACTTCATTTTTATTATTTAATTATTAGATTTCATTATCATTACATAAGTTTTTCTAATCACATTGTTTATCATAACAACATAATACAATACCATACAGCCAATATTATGATTTATAATACTATTTTAAATTTTCATGGTCATAAATTGGAAAATGTTTACAACATACTGTATGTAATAATAGTAATAATAGTAATAATAAATAAGAATAATGTTTGACCAACACTGTATTTTGTCAACAATGGAGTTATTGAAATGAATTATGATCATTAAAGAATAATAATAAAAAAATTTGAAATAATTTATAGTCAATGTAACCAACAGATACCAATATATCTTAGCACAGTTCATTTTCTTAAATAATACATTTATTTAAGAATCAGTTCTAGCTTAGAAATTTTTTATAAAAATTCTTACGTTTTGTGTTTGAATATTAAAATACAGTAAAACTGGGTTAACTCGAAGCTGCATTTGCTCAAAGTCATTTTCTTTCCCCGAATGTCTGGCATAGAAATTTATGTATTAAATCAAACTGGTTATATGACTAAAACTAAACATTGTGTCATGTGACGGCAGGTCAGGTGGTGGCTTCCAGACAGTACATGTGACTTAGATACTGTCATTCAAACCTGCTTTTTTTCAAGCTGTGGTTTGTTTTATTTGACTACTGATGGATTTTTATGACTAGCTAATGTAATAAATAAATGGATTTTCAATAAATTAATTTAAAAAAATGATTAGGGCCTGATTCTATGTAAAAAATTTAATCTTTGCAGCAAAATTTTAAAAATATAACAATCATAATAATTTTATCACAAATAAACCACTTTAAAGAGTGGTTTTTTTTGTGATAAAAAATAAAAAACAGATCGATTCTAAGTATAAAAATATTGCAATTTAAAAAATACTTACTAAACACTTAGAAGTATTATTCAATAGCTTATTTAACCATTTGGTTAAGTGTTTTGGTTTTCTGGAGAACATCCAGAGATTTACATTGGCACGACAATTCTACTTTAATAAGATCCATAAATATCATATGAATAGTTATAATTAACTATTAGCAATAAACTAATGCACAAAATCTTGATTTTTAGCATTGGCAAAATTTGGTTTATTGGCAAAATTTTAACTTTGAGTTAAACTTTTTAACTCAAAGTTTAAAGTTTTCCCCCGACCAATTTCAGTTAATCAGGTTCCATTGCATAATATAGTTTTATTTAAAGCATTATAATTATGAGACATAAATTAATAAATCAATTGCAAACCTTTGCAAACTGTCTAAGAAGATCAATCAAAGCCCCTTTTCCAAAAGGATTTGTCAAACTTGAATGAAAAGCCATTGTAGGATATTCAGATGATAAAACTGTTACCCATCGTTGCTAGAAATTAAAATATTTAATTAGCATTAATTAAATAATTATATATAATTAGCTCATTTTCAAAGAAATTTATGTAATGGCCTTTATTTTATATATCTGCATAGATCATCTTAGGTGCATATTTTGAAATCAATTTTTTAAAAATAATATTTTAAATTAAGATAAACATCTGACTGTTGACTATTTGAAATTATTATAGGTTAAATTCTTAAAAGTTCAATACCAGAACAAATGAAAGATTTCTAAAATTTCCAGCCTATTCATAGGCCATCTTCAGGAATTATTGAAAAACATTCCAATATAACACATGATATGTAAATTAATACAATAAATTAATTTATGTTTTATTAATGTGTATTACTGTATTATTTAACTCTTCTTGGTTTATATAAAACAATATTAAAATTTTAACTTTACTGTTATTGAAAATAAAGATTATCTTTTTTGTAAATATAATAAAAATTAATTACACGTTATAACTTTTTATTATATAATAAAAACTAACAATGCTAGCCAATAATTTGGAAATTCACTTTTTTAACATTCTAATAGACTACAATTGAGAATCTGAAGCTGAGACAAAAAAACAAAAAATATTAGGAATAATACCTTAAACATTACATTTTAATAGTTTTGGCAGAAAAAAATTTCATTAATTTTTCTATACAGTGGGTGATCGGTTAACGAACAGATCGGATAACGAACAAATCGGATAACAAACACTTTCGCGAAAGATTTTTATGTTCGGACAACGAACACATGATCGGATAGCGAACAAACACAAGAAGAAATGATGTAAAATAATGAATACCGATTGGTCTTCCCATGTCTTCGGGAAACAATTCGAAACTTTTCGGAGTGTGGGAAATGTCGACATCAACGCTCAAGCCGGTATTATACCGATCGGATAGTATTCCTCCAAATTTTGAAACTCTCCCTTGTAATTCCAGCCTTTTACTTCTCTGACAAAATAATTCTTTTATGTATTTGCGAGACTGTCGAGTAGGCACTCATTAAGTTTTGCATCTGTTTTTCTTTTCAAAAGGTGAGAGTATAATACCAAAGGTGGAGAGTGGGCAGAAGATGCCTAATGTTGCTGGGCAGTATGGCGTGAACAGGTCTACAGTAGGCAGCAGTTCAATCTTATTTAAGAAAAATACTGTATAATCCAGAAAACTCAAGCAGCTAAAGGAGTAACAAAAATCAAATCTGAGAAATAAAGAACATCGAAGAGTTCATAATGGATCTGACGATACGAAACGGATCTGACGATAGAAGAACGCTAAGAACATTTGAATGAAGAACACCAAGAATCTCGGCGAGGTATGTTTTATTCTGAGAAAGAGGATTAATGCCGATATCTGTTATTAAAGATCGTTTGAAGAAGTGGGAGGATGTCAGAACAACGGTCTTAGAATGGCATCTAAACCAGGTTGAGGCTTGAGGATTTCTACAATTGCAATGCTATTAATTACTTACAAAAAATCCTGAAGAAGAGGGAAAAGCAATCGACATTAGACAGATTCTTTAACCCTTTCAAACGGAAAAAACATGACTAATAAAAATGCAAGACTGTGTATGTATGTAGTTTTATTATTACGTATAAATAAACGTAATAAAAAAGTATATATTTTTTATTTTGGGGTCTCCAGAACAAATTAATTAAATTCCCATAGAAATCTATGGTAAATCAATAATCGGTTAACGAACAATTCGGATAGCGAACAAAGTCTTGGAATGGATTATGTTCGTTAACCGATCACCCACTGTATTTGTTTAATTAATATCAAAATCTATAACAACTTCTAATTAATTTTAAATTATTTACAATATTTGATTTTAAAAAATAAACTGTAACAATTCATAAAATAATTTAATAAGTAAATAATAAACTGAATTACTTACAGTGACCCAAGTTGGTACAAGATCACATTTATTTAAAACAAAAATAAGATGTTTATGAGGTTTTTCTTTTCTTAGAAAATTCTCAACGTGTTGAGAACGTGTTCCTAGTGGATTTCTTGCATCAAGAACTTGTATTACAACATCAGATGAATCAATTACCTATAAAAAAAAATTTATATTAATATTTTTGTAATTCAAAAAGTTAGAAAATAAATATCTAAATCAATTCTAAAAAGTCTGATTTATGTACTCAATTACAATTAGATAACAAAATAACTGCATTATTTTATCGTAATGTAATAAAAATAGAGATTACTTATTGTATTTAATATTAAACATTGACTTGCAAACTCACAACAAAACAACTTTAAGTTATAGAAAATTAATACATAGTTATTTTAGTAGTATTTTTATACCATAATTAATTTTTAAAAAATTTTACTTTCCTAGTTGTTATAGAATATGACAGGAAAAGTATGGCAATCAGTGAAATTTCGACTGCCATTTTTTTGCATTTTTCAATATTTTGACACTCAAGACTAAAAATGTAAAAAAAAAACTTAGTGGTGGAGTCACATGTCATATCTCAAGTTTGGTTGGACTTAATAAAAATATTACTCTTTATTGGCATTTACAATATTTTTAAAAACTCATCTCTAACTTCAAAATTAAGCTTTTGCCTTTTTAGATTTTTATTTATATAGATTATTATAAAGTTCTTCATTGATTGCTTTGAAATTTTGACACATCACTGCATTCGAATACATGCGTGTTTTTATATACCTACTATTATATAGATGTCACACCTGTGACAGATAAAAACATGTTTTTTTTTAAAACCAGCGACATCTGTTGGACGTAAAAGCAACACACTCTATACTAAATATTTTACCATTCCATTTCAATGTTTCCGATTGCATTGTTAAATTAAATTTTCATACATTTTGATTTATTTTCATTTTGATTTCATTATTTCATGTGACATTGCCTTGGAATTGAGCTGTGTCTTTTACCATAGTGTTCACTTCATGAGTAGGCCTATAGTTTTTTTTTTTCATTGTTTTTTATTTCATTTTTTTAACTGTTTTTCTTACTTTTCAGTGCAATTGCCAGTGGAATTGAGCTGTGTCGATTGATCTGCATTTGAATTGAAATATTTCATTAGTATTTTTATTTTCTTTGTTTTTTAATGCTTTGCAATTTTATATGTTTTTGTTATAACTTTTTCTTCTTTTTCAGAGCAATTGATCTGCTTTAGTTCATCCAAATAATGTCTTGCAGAACATCAAACTTAGGTCAATGTACTCGCGGAGCGGAAGCAGTATGACGAGTAATTGCAAATCAAACTGAGGAAGAACAGACATCAGCGAACAAGCGAAACAGACAAAGAATAGCTCAAATACATGCCAAGGAAGCGGCAGAGCGACGTGCAGCCAGACTTGAGTGCAGACTGGCTGCATGCTCGCAACCATGCTGTCTGGCTGCATGGTTGCGAGCATGGTGATTGTGTTCTGCAGCTTCAGATCTGCTTTGTTCTCAACAGAAGAAACGCGACAGGTTGAGAGTGACTGAAAGACGTCAATGACAAACAGCAGATCAGTGTCAAACACAACTCCATGCTCAGCAATCACGCGATTACAATTGCCCTGCATTCCAGTACAACCCAGATGATGATTATAGTTTGAGTTGGCATGTTCTCATAGGCACTATGACTGAAGTATGTCCTTATTGCAAGGCTCTGAAATTTAATGGAGAAATGAATGTATTGCACCACTGGAAAAATTAAACTGCCTCAACTTAGAGAACCGCCAGAGCCATTAAAAACTTTGCATACCAGATATACTACAAATCAGAGCATTTCCTATCTAACATCAGGAAATACAACTCATGCTTCCAAATTACATCATTTGGCACAGAATTCTTAACAGCTTAATTCATGCCAACTTTCAAAGTGAAAGGATAAACGTATCACAAAGTCGGCTCCCTGCTTCCATTCCCAGATGCTCAACAAATTCCTACAAATATATTTCATCAATGATGACAATGCTGCTGCGGCGCCATCCCAAAGCATGCTGCGGAATTTCTACCAGCATAAAAAGGTCCATTGTTTCCCAACTGCAAGACCTTCTTCACAGAAAAAAAAAAAAAAACAATTTATTTTGTTTGTTCCAAACAACAATTGACATGATGCCATCTGATACACACAAGATTGTTATTTATTATGACAAAATGCCTGCTGGAGAACACTTGTGAAGATTCAATGCTCAAACTATAGATGAAGTGGTAATTGTTATAGTTGGAGATCAATTCCAACCTAGAAATATTGTTGTTCATCAGAGAAACAATCAATTGACAAAAGTTGCAGAAACTCATTGATGCTACGATGTCCAGCAATATCCAATCATTTTTTGGGATGGTGCTGATGGCTATCACTTCAATGTCAAGATGATAAATCCACTTGTGAAGAAACAAATATGAAATGCAGCACAATGAACTATTATTCATATCGATTAATGATTTGACAAAATGAAGACAATCACATTTTGAAATGCCATCAATTGTTTCACCAATACATTGTAGATATGTATGCAAAAATCAAAATAAAACATTTGATATTCATCCGTTTGAATCAGACCAAGCTTTGCTCTGAAGAATATGTTTCATTTGCAAGATACAGTTGTAAATGACTAATGATTCATATACAGGCAGTCCAGTCATATGCATGAGTATGCTCAAGATGCAATTGTGTATGTTCATCACTACAGCCATACAGACCTATTCATTACATTCACATGCAATCCAGCTTGGGACGATATACAACAGCTCTTACTTCCTGGACAATCGCCAGTGGATAGGCATGACATCACAGCACGTGTTTTCAGACAGAAAAAGAAATTGCTGATGGATTTCATGGTAAAACATGAAGTGTTTGGGTCTATTCACAGCTGGATGTACTGTACTCAGTAATGTAAAAAAGAGAGGATTGCCACACGCACATATACTAATTTAGCTTTGTAACAAAATCACTTCAAACGAAATTGATGATGTAATATGCGCTGAAATACCCAATCCCAATGTCAATAAGGATTTGCACGAAGTTGTGACAAAAAATATGATACAAGGACTTTGTGGTAAACTGAATCCAAATTCACCATGCTTGATAGACAGAAAATGCTCTAAGCGATATCCTCGAGCATTAGTATCCAAAACAGTTACAGGAAACAATGGATATCCTTTATACAGAAGAAAATCAGCAGAAGATGATGGGGTAAATTAGCAACCATACAAACATGAAACGGTGACATCAAAGTAGATAACCGGTGAGTTGTTCCATATTCGCCTTTGCTATCAAAAACATACAAAGCACACATAAACGTGGAATACTGTAACTCCATTAAATTGATTAAATATATTTGTAAGTACTTGAATAAAAGCAGTGACATGACAGTTTTTGGTGTGCAACCAGAAAGAAGTGATAGGAATGTAGTCATACATATTGATGAAATAGCACAGTATCAGGCTGGAAGATACATAAGCAGCAATGAAACTGTATGGCAAATTCTTTCATTTCCCATACATGAACGAAGTCCAGCTGTTGTTCACTTAGCAGTGCATCTAGAAAATGGACAAAGCATTTATTTCACAGCTGAAAATGTGCAACAAATAGCCCTGAATACACCAGCTACAAAGTTAACTGTTTTCTTCACATTATGTCAAAATGACGTGTTTGCGAAAAAAACTGCTGTATTCGGAAGAGCCTACGTATTACACACGAAATGCGAGTAGAAAATCATTTCAATAATGAAAATGAGTAGAGTGAGTTGACAGACAACCTTGCATATTCAAAGAAATTATGATAGGCAGACTGTGCACTGTGCATCCCAATCAAGATAAGATAAATGTTTCTTTCTTCGCATGCTGTTGGTAAATGTTCCCAGTCCAACGTCTTTCCAGCAATTGAAAATTGTCAACGACATTACATATGCCACTTTCTGTAGTGCATGTCAAGCTCTGAATTTATTGGAGAACGACCAACACTGAGATGTATGTATGCATTAATGATGCATGCAACACGTCACATCCAAATCAAATTCGTGCATTGTTTGCAAGCATACTGACCGTCTGCTCTCCTTCATCTCTGACAGAGTTATGGGAGAAATATAAATCACATATGGCTGAAGATATTTTCCATTGAATAAGCAAGAAAAATTCAAATATGAACATGGATTTTACAGCAGAAATCTACAATGAAGCATTGATAATGATTGTTCGCAATTTCTAAGCACAAATCTTCAAAGTTCTCAATCAATTGGAAATGCCATCACCAAATCAATCTGCTGCTGCTTCATTCGATATAGAATTGCATCGTGAACAAAATTACAACACAAGTGATCTTTTGTCCTATGTGTAATCAAATACTTGTAAGCTAACGCTTGAATAAAAAGGCATTTATGATCAAATAATGCAAACTGTCAATAATGGGGTTGGAGAAATCTTCTTAGATGCACCAGGAGGAACTGGTAAAACATTCTTAATTACATTGATTCTGGCAGCAATTTGATCCCAAAATGACATAGCTTTAGCTCTTGCATCATCTGGAATAGCTGCAACATTGCTACCAGGTGGAATAACTGCTCATTCCACTTTGAAATTGCCATTGAACATGAAATTCATTGAAACTCCCATGTGCAACATTTCCAAAGCATCCAGCATGGGAAAAGTATTGCAGAAATGCAAACTTATTGTTTGGGATGAATGCACAATAGCGCACAAAAAAAAATCGCTTGAGGCTCTTGATCGATCATTGCAAGATTTGCGTGGAAATATCAGACCATTTGGGAACACATTAATATTTCTTGCAGGAGATTTCACGCAAACATTACCTGTAATTCCTCTATCAACACCAGCAGATGAAATAAATGCTTGCCTGAAATACTCTTGTGGCAACACATAAAGACGTTAAAATTAACTACAGATATGTGCGTCCAACTGTAAAACAATCGATCAGCTGAGATATTCTCACATCAACTGCTGGAAATTGGGAACGGAAAGGTGCCAGTTGATATCACCTCAGAACGAATTTCATTGCCTAGTAACTTCTGCAATCTTGTAATGTCAAAAGAAGAATTGGTTCAAAAAGTATTTCCCAATTATAAAAATTAATTATAAAAATTATGATTGGCTGAGTGAATGAGCTATTCTTGAGGCCAAGAACAAAGACCTCTACAAACTTAACATTATTATTCAGTCTAACATTCAAAGCAAGGCAGTCACATACAAGTCCATCGACACTATTGTGGAAGCAGATGAAGCGGTTAATTATTCAATAGAATTTTTGAATTCACTCAATCAGTCATGGATACCACTGCACATACTGCAATGAAAATCAGCCAGCCAAAGCTTTGAAACGGCATGCAGCTTGCAGTAAAAAAATTAATGAACAAAGTCGTAGAACCAACAATCTTGACAGGACCTTTCAAAGGTGAAGATATCCTCATTCCTCGCATTCCTATGATTCCAACAGATATGCCATTTCAATTTAAGAGATTACAATTCCCAATTCAATTGGCATTTGCAATCACCATCAATAAAGCTCAGGGCCAATCTTTACAATTGCCCCTGAGCTTTGTGCAATTGTGCAGTTTAGATCTAGACACAGATTGCTTCTCACATGGACAATTATATGCTGCGTGTTCTAGAGTCGGCAAACCAGACAATCTCTATATCTGCACAGACAATGGAACAACAAAAAAATATTGTATACCCACAAGCATTGTGAAATTAAACATATTAGAAATGTGTGCTTTCTCTCTTCTTTCTTTTCCATTTAACCAGACTGAGGCACAGTAACGTGTGGCCGGATATAGCTAGTTAATAATATAAAAATTATTTATAATAAAATCTCATACAACATATACAGTTTTAACTTTGTCTTAATTGCTAATTTTTTAATGTTTTTAAACAGATTTTTATCATAATTCAATAAATTTACTTCAATAAAGCTTTTATTATTACTTAATTTTCAATTATACTACGATATAAAATTTATTAGACTTCCTAATGATCCCCTTAACCTCCTGTTAAGAGTGATAGAAAAGTCAAACAAGAGTCATTTCTTCATCTTACCAGAGATAATGTATATAAGATGATACATTTATTATTATTATTATTAATATTTACTATTTTAGTTTGAATGAAGATAGAATTTTTTGACTTTAATAATCTCTAATAGCATAAAATCTTAGAAGTAATATCTTAAGCATTATATTTATTCAAAAGTGGCAATAATAGTTGCAATTGGTTATTTTTCTTTGTTCATATGTTCCTTGGTGATAATTTAATTAATATTTTAATTTGGTTTAAAACTGTTAATATCAAATCAAATGAATTGAATTTAATAAATTCAGAAGAATGTCTTACTGTACAGTACATAAATTAAAACATATTCCAGTAGTAGTATATTTTACAGCATCCTTATTAAAATAAATGGCCTTTAAAGAAAACACTCCAAATATATGTAGCTCTCAATGACAATGTCTTTAAAATATTTTCAAACAGATTGATAATATGTTGTTAAATTGAGATTTACATTCTAATAACTATATCAAATGGTTATTTACCAGATTAGACTGCAGTCATTAAATCATTTAGTTAATTTTAAATTATATCTAATGAACTTTCTAAACATATCATTTTTTATAGTCATAAGTTTAAATCAGTGGTTCCCAACCTTAGTTCATAACATCCTTAGTCTCTTAACAAATTTATCATGACATACCTAGGCCAAAAGAATAATTTCATTTATTTAGTAGTTGAGTCCAAACAGTTTAATAGCTATTTATATTTTAACAATTTAGTAGCCCATTTGAAATAATAATAAACACAAATTGAGAAAATCCATTATTCATATTTCATTTTTAAATAATTACAGTTATGAAAAAAATGTGCACATATGTTGGATACTGCACAGCTTCATAAACCTTGGAATCAAACTGGAGACTACCAATCTCATTTCCTGATTCATACTGATTTTCTCATAGTACTTGATAAAATAACAGCAACTTATGAAATCCAGTTTTACAGTTATAATGTCACAAATAAAATTATAATTTGGTGAGTTTTAGCACTTACAAGCTGATATTTATCTTTTACTGATATCCTAACTCAGTTTCCTCTATGCTGCTAAATTTTATTACTGAAGACACCTAATTCAGAAGAAGAAAATCTTAGCATTGAACAGATTTTAGATCCAAGCAAATTTTTCCACATCTTCTGAAAAGTATTTTTCAAACCAGTCACTGAATTTGTCAGATGCTTTTCAGAAATATATTTAAGTTGGTGGATCAAACTAAATTCATTAGGTGTAGCAAACTGTTACAACATGAGAAAACAGTCTTTGCCATCACCATCATTCAGTTTTCTTCTGCATAGTAGTAACGTTTCTAAAGGCTAAAATCTCAGAGTTTCCAAATGTTCGTGTTATTGCCTTAGAGAAAGAGATTCAACACATTCAGCATTTTAAAAATATCATTTACCATCTTCTGCAACTTGAAGTTCTAATTTCCCTGGAAAATTTGGAATACTTTACATTTTCCCTAAGAATTTGTTCACTTGTTGGTACCCAAAGAGCCACAGACCACAATTTGGGAATTGCTGATTTAAATTATTTTTATTCATTAACTTATGTAATTGTGTCAACACAAGTATTTCTCTATCAAAGTAAACAGTATCTTAGATAGTTATAAGCTTTCAACTTATATATTCATAATGATAAAAACTGAAGTAATATTTCAATTCACCTACCTTGTATAATTCATTCCAGATTCTTTTAGACTGGCCTTTAAACATTATCATTTCTCTAGGTTCTTGTTTCAGTTTTTCATTCTCAGTTACTAAATCTTTATCATTTTCTTCAGAATAATTATTTGTAGACTTTTCAATTTCTGATACTAGACTCTAAATATAAATTTATGTACATTAGCATTTATATATCTATTTAGTCTGTTCAGTAATTTTTAGTAATAAATATATATAATAATTACAGCAACTTTCAAAACTCTTAATCTATAACTTAAGAAATAATATTGTAAATAGATAGATAAATAAATTTTATTTGGTATTTCTCTGTAAATACAAAATTATATTTATAGTTCTTAAATAAGAAGGTAAAAACATAATTTTTTATATTGTGAAAATATAATACAGTGAAACTTCCTTTAACGGGCACTCCCAAATAGCAGACACCTCTATTTAACAGACATTTTTACTATCACCAGACCCTTCAAATAAGACATTTATTATATTTACCTCTAAATAGTGGGCACTCTAAATAACGGATGCCATCATCCATAACCAACTTACAAAAATGCAATGTCCCACCTTCAATATTCTGAAAGAATTAACTATGTACAAAATATTTTAAAACAAAAATAAAAAATTTGTTCAAATACTCTTTCAGATGACAAATTTTGAACACAGGCATCAAATAAAGACTGGTTTAAATTGGGAATAGGGGAGGAGGGAGGTTATAAGAAGTCAAACAATTTTCTTTTATTTGTAAAAGAAGACTAATCTGGTTAAGGTGTCAATCATCATTTATCATTATACATATTAATGTTATTAAACTTCTGTCTTATTGTTGAAATTATAGTAGTCAAGTTCAAAACCACACATACGCCAGATAAATTCAAAAACTTATATATATATTGAAAGTAAGCATATGTACAGTTACAAAGGTTCACAAAACAAACATTTACAAAACGTCAGATGTTAACAAAGTTCAACACATTTATCCACTACAACAAGTCCGTCGAAAAGACATCTTGCAACGAACTAACTCTAAAGTCATTTACAGCCCAATGAGACGAAACAATCTTTGGGGCCAGCTTAGGCGAACTAAAGTCAAACATGAGTTCCCTTCATGCGTCCAAGGCAAACTAAACTTCCCACCATAACTCAATCCTTTTATATGGATTTAAGCCGAATTGGATTCCACCAATCAGCGCTTAGCAGCGCTACACAACATCCGCCAATGGTCCGAGTCCGATGTCTCTCAACCAATCAGTGGTCGAGTCTTCAAAAGTGGTCCGATTGCCGTTTCCATGGTGACAACCATCGCTCGTCGAATGAATGGAAAAGCGTGGGAAATCGCATGACAGACGATTTTTATCCCGACAATAGTTTTTTGGTATCATAAGCTCGAACTTTTCCAAAGTCATTCATTCATTCAACAAGAACTATAATACAGTAGTAATGAAGAAGAAACTTAAGATCATAAATGCAAGTAAACAGAATATCTTCCCACACTTTATAGTGGTTCACAAATCGCCTTTGTGACACGACCTCTGAACTTTCACCAAACAAATGCTATTGTCGTAACAGCTTTGTGATGGCTACAGGATAATTTTTAATGAATCAGTTTTTGAGCAATTTTGCTCTTTTCAGAGCAAAATTGCTCAAAAAGTTTAAAAAGTACTTGATAACTACAAAGCAGAAAAATCCCTCTATCAATTTTTATTAGTCGCTTAGATCATAAATGACATTATAAATGTAACAATTCTGAATATATTTCCCACCCCTTGAAGTGGATAGCAAATTGCCTTCATAATTTGACATTTGAACAAGATTCAATTAAAACGAGATTTTTATAGCTGAAAAAATAAATAATATATTGTATATATATTTTAATTATACATGCTACGTATACTTTTCAGTATATTCAGATTCCTAATGCAAATTTGATATTTTCATAATCCATCGTATTCTCCACTATATGATGACCAAGTTAATTAAGATACAGTATAGCCGCCAGCATGTACTGTACATCTAAATAGCAATAATAATAATTATAGCAGACAAACTTCTTGATCCAGACAGTGTCTGCTATTCAGAGATTATATTGTATATATTTATTAATCTGTAAAAATTTATAAGTTTTACATAAAGTAAAGAAAAATTTAAAAATTATTTTTCAATGAAGTAATCTTTACTTCAGGATCTTACTGTATTTGGCATCTTTCCTTAATCTCACATTTAAAATTACAAAATATACATTTTTTCTTTATAAATATTTGACTTTGCTACATTTAAGTTCGAAAGAAATAAAAATCTGCTTGCAATTTTTAAAAATCAAACATATTTTGACTTTAAAAAAATAAGTGAATTTTTTTCCCTTCTAATACAGTTAACCACATAAAAGATGCTAATTCATTTACAAAGATCCTTTTTATACATCATCAGATACCTTTTCAATCCCACAGAATTAAACAACCACAAGTAATATAAACTTTCACACAATCGAACTATTAATTCAAAATTTCATTTTATGATTTTGCAATTCTAAAACAAATTTTCAATAGAACACTTTCAAATTCAAAATATATTTCCTATAGAACCTTTGAAAATTAGTTTCAAATTCTAAAACAACATATCACCTTTTCAAAGTTACAAAAATTTTTAATTAAATTAAAATTTATAAACAACAAATCTTCATGCCCTTATTCTCATGAGTTTTTTACAGAGTAAAACTTTACTAATTATTTGCAAACAATTTTTACAATTCAAATTTAATCAGATGATCTTTTGTATTACACTAATTAGCTGTACCCGGCCACATGTTGCTATGGCTCAAAATGTATCTATTATAAATGCATTCCCCGCGGGAGGGAATTTCGAAAAATCCCTTCTTAGTGTACATTCTCTTAACGTATCCTATTAAAACACAATCAAAAACATAAAAAACCACATCTAAAATATTATAATAGAAGACGAGTTCTTCATGGTAAGCCTTAATTTTGTCCCTCTCCCCCACGGGGGAAATTTCGACATCTATATAATATAAAAACACACATGTATTCGAATACAACATTGTGTCAAAATTTCAAAGCAATCGGTTAAGAACTTTCGGAGATTTAAGATTTTGAACAAATGAACATTTACGTTTTTATTTAAAAACATAAAAAACCACATCTAAAATATTATAATATCACAATAAATTCTAACCTTCACCTAGTATGGGCTTCTCACATTTTCTTATCATATCTTCTAATTTCCTGTATTTCTAAGCTAATTTTTACAGATCTTTATATTTAAGAGAATCCTTTCTTGGTACCAAGACCAAAGATCCACGCCATTCCCTCCCTCTTCTTGTCAACCATGCAATCTCATTTATTGACTATTGCCAGTTCTTCAACTATTCTTGTTGGCATATTCCTTTTTTCTGGTATGATTATCCTAGGCTCACCTACTTCCATTGTGGTTCTGCTCTGTTACTCAAATAAACATATTCCGCCAAGGCAACATTAACCATTCAGCAATGACCGACAGATATATCAGTCAAGGGCAATCGTGTGGCAGTGGTGAAGGACGGATATATCTGCAAAAGAATTTTGCGGATATTGCCAAAAACTACCGCAAAAAAAAAATGTACCTAAAAAATGAATTATGTAACAATAAAAAAAATTTTCTTTACTAGACATAACTGTTTACATAATGTTTTTCCAAAATGGTAATGAGAAAAAACGTGGAAAAATACTTACAAAATTTCCCACGTTTATTCTCCACTACATAGGGATAGCACCATAGCTGACTAACTCACAAGGTTAATTTTTCCTTTCTTGAGGAATTCTTTGTGCTCGCTTATTCTTTATTTTAGGGATCTGAGAGTTCTCCCTACATATGCTTTCCTTCCTCCCACTCCACTTTTCTTTCTAGCATCCTTGTTGTTATGAATTCTTTGAAAGACTGATCCTTTCCTTACAGATATAATCTTGAGAGTTCCTTTTCCATCATTAGTATGTTTCTTTAGAAGTTTCATGGAACTTCTAAATGACTTTAAACTTCTCCCCTTATTCCATTTTTACTTTCCCATCTGTTATATTTAACAGAGGGAAAGTATGGCAATTGGTAAAAAAAATGACCTCTCTAAGATTTTTACATTTTTGGTTAGGGGACCTTGAAACATTGAGAAATGCAAAAAAATTTGGGGGTTTTCTGTTTGTATGGATGTTAGTGTGTCTGTGTGTAAGTGTATGTATATGTGAAGGGGACACAATTTTGTTCACCCTCTTTGGAGCTTTCCGTGTTTTTTGTCAAAATTTCTGAAATTTTGCAGGGAGATTTGTTTATTAGGAGGATCGATGCTTTTAAATTTTGGTGATTAAAGGTTGAGGGAGTGGGGAGATAAAGGGGGTCATGTGTATCTCCAGTAGGGTTGGACTTAATGATGATTTTACTCATTATTAGTATTTACAATTTTTTATAAAACCCATCCCTACCCTCAAAATTAAGCTTTTTGCCATTTTATAATAGTTAAAACCTCCACCATATATCTAACATGAGTAATATTTCTTCCTTATACTGTTCAATTATAGATGGTTCAACAAACTGCAAATACAATTTGGCAAACTCACTGACTATGGATGATTGTATAGGTGCCCCTTTTGTGTGAAGCTAGAAACAATCCCCAAACTTGAAATAAGATGAATAAACAATTGTGTGATATATGTATAACATGTGTAAAATAAACTAATACTTATTCTTACTATCAATAAATGAAGCTGAGATCTACATGAAGAAACTGTAAATGATTCATTTTTTAGCAATTCATAGATAAAAATTTGCAATAATGATGAGAAAAATATTACATTACACTGAAAAACTTTAGTCACTACTTTGTAATGTCATATGCTTATATCAGAACTTTCTTAAAACATATTTCTAATTAAAGAAGCTTCCAAAATATAGAATATGACAGCAGATAAGCTTTTAAATAAAGTCTATTATGGAAATAACTTGCATTGCATTTCAATCAAAAGTTTTAAAAGATGTTTTGTTACTTTCAATTTTTTTATTTAACTTATAATCACACAAACTAATATTTTATTCACAAAGAATGTTTAAAGTTCAATAATAAAAGATTAATTAAGGACATATCACACATGGTCAATTAAAATATAGCAATAATTTAGCTCTTTCTGTTCTAAAGTATCCTGGAAATTTAATGGAAAAAAGTAACTCTAATAATTAAATATGTAAAAAAAATTATTATTATTTACTAAAAGTAACTCTGTTATGAACCCTGTTACAGTTAATTACATTTAAAACACCATAAATTTAATCATTTTATAAACAATTAATAAAGAATTAATTAGATATTTTTACTTGGAACAAATTTTTAATTTTTTCTTTATTTTATTTATTTATATAATACTACTTACTTCAAGATCTGTGACTTTTACATTTGGGCGTTTTCTTTGTGCTTTTGGTCCAAATGTTCTCGTAAAGCTTTCAGTTTCCAGTATATGAACTCTCTTATTCTATATTAGAACAATAAATACATAATGAATAATTACAAAAGGTAATATTTAAATATATCTGAGCATTGTTTAATATGAATGCAGAATATGCAAATTGTAAAATGCAAAATATAGTTTATAATAATTTTTAATTTTAAAGAATATAATGAAACTTACACCAAAAACAAAAACAAAAAAAATTAATTATAGCATAAAGCTGAACAGAATAAAAAATTAATACATGTAAACTCTTTATGGAAAGAATATCCATTTTACTAATTAACTAAGAGAATCCTAACATTTGTTTGTCTTGTTTCCATTTATAGTAAAAACACAAGTCATTTTTGTTTGAGTGATCAGAACTTGGATGCATATTGTGGTTGCTAACTGTGTAGTGTTTTTTTTAGCTGGCATAAAGTTAATGCTAGCCAGACTTAATTGTTTCATTAAATTTTTTCAAACATATTTTATAAAAAACTTTTATAAGATTATTAAAAGTAAAAGGAACTGTTCACCAAATGATTAGGCTGGATTAATTATTGGACTAGAACTTGATTAATTAATTCTGTAGATATTACATCATTTGTACTACACTTTTTCCAGAATAGTCTAAATTAATTTGTTTTTTTCACAACTTAACATAATTATTAAATTTAATACAAGGTGGCTTAACTTTAGTCCAGATCAGCCTGATAATTAATCTGGCCTTATCATTTGATCATTCAAATAATTCAAGCAGAATTGTCTATATATGAAAGAGCTTAGTTAAGTAAAATAGAATTTAAAAATTTTAAGTTTCATCAAAAGATTTGAAACATTGGCAGCATCATCCAATCTATCTTTTAATCTTCATCAACTATACTGTAACCTCTGAATAGCAGACACCATTGGGACTAAGAAGTTTGTCCACTATTTAGAGGTGTCCACTATCAGGAGGTACAAACTAACAACCATACTATATTTTAACATGGCTATCATTAGTGAAGAATATGATGGATTACATAAACATCAAATTTGCATTAAGAATGTGCAAAGCTGTATAAATCTCATTTTAATTGAATTCTAAATAGCAAACAGATTGAACATGATACTTTGATAAATGAAACATAAAAATTATGACAAAACATAAATATTGATTAATTATTAATTCATCAGAAATGACCTGGGTGGAAGTAATTAAAAAGAAAAACAAAACTGTTATTATGAACAGAAGGGTGGACAAAGGTCAGTTTAAGCAATGAAAGTTCAAATGAGTTACGAAGGCAATTTGCTGGCCACTTTAAGGGGAAAGAAATGAATTTGATATTCTTGCATTTATAACATCATTTATGATTGAAGTGACTAATAAAAATCAATATAGTGATTTGTCTGCTTTGTAGTTATCAAGCAGGTGTAATTTTACAAATATTTTTGCTTTTTTCAATAAATAATTTATTAAAAATTACACTTTAACCACCACCAAGCTGTTAAGATTATAAATTACATCATAAATGTGTGAAAACCGAATATCTTCCTACACTTTAAAGTGGTGGGCAAATCACCTTTGTAACATGATCTTTAAATTTTCACCAAATAAACATTGTTGTCATAACCTTAAAACTGTTTCTTTTTCATTACTACTGTACTACAATTCTTATCAAATGAATGAATAACCCAGGAGAAGTTTATGGTTTCTTGGTACCATAAACTTAATTCCACCAATAATACAGAAATTTAATAAGATTGATATGTATGACAATAAATGGTGATTGATGACTTAACCATGTCTAACAGATAAAGAATATTGATCAGCTTTTTACAATCTGTCCTCCTCCCCTATTCCTATTTTAAGTCAGTCCTTATTCAATGCCCTATTCCTATTAAGTCAGTCCTATGGTCAAAATTCATGGTCTGAAAGAGTAAATGAATTGATTCTTTATTTTCATTTTAGAATGTTTCATATGTAATTAATTCTTTCAGAATATTGAAGGCAAAACTTTGTGTTTTCATAAGGTAGGTTATGGACAACAGCATCAGTTATTTAGAGTATCTGCTATTTAGAAATAAATATTATAGATCCCATTTGAAGGGTCTAGGAATTGTAAAAATGTCTGTTAAGTAGAGGTGTCTGCTATTTGGGAGTGTCCGTTAATGGAGGTTTCACTGTATATGTTCTCATAAAATGAAAGGAAATGCAAATGTCAATATAACAAAATAAAAAAATTCCGTTAGTTAAAAAGATAGCACAGCAAAACAATTAAATCTATGCCTGAATAGAAATTATATAGCAATGCTTTAAGAATTCAAAATAATGATCAACAGAAAAAGTTCCTACAATTCATTGGTACAAGTAATTTGTACAGAATTTTTTGCAAAATATAACTTTTGATATTAGGTTATCTTTTCCTAAATATATAAATAAAAATTTCTTTTACATGTTGTTATTCAATGTACTTATCTAACAATGCTATAATCATATCTAGTCATTTTTCATTATTAGAATTTTTTTTACAAATTATAAAGTAGAAATATGACTCTCTCTAAAACAAGTATACACAATACTATAATTTGCCTTTGTTCAATTACTGAATTATGCATATAATCTAAATATATAAAATTACTTGTCCTGACTGATTCATCATTGCCCAGAGCAAACTGCTAAACCTAAAGAGGTGAAATTTTGTACGCAGTTAGGGTACATCATACTAAGAAGGGGTTTTTCAAAATTTTCCCCGTGGAGAAGGGGAAAAGATTAAGGCTTAACCTGAAGAACGGCTTCNACTTGTCCTGACTGATTCATCATTGCCCAGAGCAAACTGCTAAACCTAAAGAGGTGAAATTTTGTACGCAGTTAGGGTACATCATACTAAGAAGGGGATTTTCGAAATTCCCCCCCGTGGAGAGGGGGAAAAGATTAAGGCTTAACCTGAAGAACAGCTTCTTCTGTACTATTTTAGATGCAATTTTTTGTTTTCAACTACGTCTAGTCTTCATTGAGTACTTAGGTGTATTAAATTGATAACATTTCGAACATTGTTATAAATATTTTTATATATTTTGATTTTTTAATCAGATGTTTGAACCGTTTTAAATTTGAATTTGTTATTGTATATTGGTTCGATTATAGAATGATTGTAAACGTTCCAGAAAATTGATCAAATTGAAAAGTTTGTTTGATTCTCAGCAATTCTCATCATTCTCAGCGGTAGGTGTTATATAACAATTACTATGGTTGTTGAAATACTGAATATAAATGGTGTTTGCTTGCAAAATCCGAGTGGGCAAAGTCACGGCTAACAGCTAGTTAATTCATAAATGTACAGAATAAGAAATTCCTGGCTGATGAGCTAACAAAAGTTTTAAGTCTGAAATATAACTTAACTAAGTATTACACAAAATTCTATATTTTTGGAAATTAATATTAATAAATGTATAAAATATCTTTTACTTACTTTACANTCATTCTCAGCGGTAGGTGTTATATAACAATTACTATGGTTGTTGAAATAGTGAATATAAATGGTGTTTGCTTGCAAAATCCGAGCGGGCAAAGTCACAGGTAACAGCTAGTTAATTCATAAATGTACAGAATAAGAAATTCCTGGCTGATGAGCTAACAAAAATTTTAAGTCTGAAATATAAGTTAACTAAGTATTACACAAGATTCTATATTTTTGGAAATTAATATTAATAAATGTATAAAATATCTTTTACTTACTTTACAACTTTCATTAAGAAGAGAGACAGGTAATTTGGTTTGATTCATAACAACTTGATATGGATCTTTTATTGCTTTTCCAAGTTCTTCTTGAAATTTTTGAAGAGCATTCTGAGTTAAAATTCTTGTATTTCCTAATACAGAGTCAAAATTATATATATATTTTTGATTATAATATATATATATGTATTTTAATTTTCAATAATAAAACTCTTAAATCAACAAATTTTATAAACATGAAATTTAAATATTTTTTTATTTTAAAATAATATGCAACTAGCAGGTAAGTCCAGTATTGCTCAGCAAAAAATAAAAACAAAGGTTAAAATTATTAGATTATTTCATATTTTTAACCCTTCTATTATATTACATTATAATATTTGGTAAAATTTTTAAAATTGTGTACAGTAGAGGATTAATGAATTTTTAAATGTGTTAGATTGGTCATTTGGTGTGATAAACCCTTACATAAGATAACCTTTCTTTTTATATAAATCAAGTACTATAATATAAGAAAAATTAAAACAAAATCCAAATAAAAAATTTTAGTTATTTTAGCCTACCATTGTTATGTTTAACACAATACTTGGATGGTATGAAATGCCACAATTTTATTGGTCATGTAGTATCAAATGGTAATCTTCCAATGAATCAAATTTCACAAAAATGGACCAAATATTTAAACTTGGCATCCTCAAAAACCACTTAAATCATATTTTGTGCTTAGTGGTAACCTTGCATTATGAAATTTTCCTATTCGAATACCACCTACTGCTTGTCCAATAGGAAGAAGGGAGTATTGCAGAAGGGGGTTGAAGTAAATTCAAACAAAAGTAGTAGTTGACCTCCTCCTGGAAGAAAGGATGTCAACGACTACTAATTAATATTGGTCTATTATTAATATTTGAAAAGTATTCCATGTTGAATAGGTTGTGATGACCTTGCATGTGATTGAAGTTGCTAACCTTAACATCCAAAAAACTTCACATAAAATTTGTTTAAATATAAAATCTTGTAAAAATGCAAGAATTGCTTTTATGTGATCCCACATAAAAGCAATTCTTGCATTTTTCCTTTTCCTTTCCTTTACTCAGATGTTTTTGCTAAGCTTTACTTTTTCAACCTGCTTTTATGTGATCCCACATAAAAGCAGGTTGAAAAAGTAAAGCTTAGCAAAAACATCTGAGTAAAGGAAACTTTTGAAACTTGTGGCATAAAAATAGTGGATGCAGATTTGACAGTGAGACTCAACATGTGTATAAAGTGCACATTACACAGAGGAAATTTTGAATGAAATAATGTTGCCATGATAATAAATAGGAAAAATAAACATCTGCACAGTGAAAGACCAAGCTCTATTTTGTGCCTTAAAAATCATTGCATGTATTGTACATTAATAAATCTAAACATTAGAACAACTTTCAACAGTAGGAAGTTTGGGGCAATAAGTTTATGAGTTAATAAGGGGAGATGAAATCAAGGAAGAGGGATAGTGTGTCCAGATTTCATGGTAGTTAAGTATGTCTACATGATACATGCATTAATTCTGCATGGCATATTTTCAATAAGATGGTCAATATCATCCTGAGAGATGTTTAATTATGCTTGTTTTAACTTGTGATTGAAGTTCAGTCAGATTGGTAGCAGAGTGAGGTAATCTTTAAAAGTGTTGTTTTAATATATCTCAGACATTTTAAAGTGAAGAAAGATCAGGGAAGAGTTTTCCCATACTGTGTAGTAATAACAGTGATTCTTGCAATATGTGAATGGGTATTATCATGCTGAAAAATTGTACAGAATGCTGCACCAAACAATGTAAAACTACGAGTCTTAAAATCTTTTTTATGTACTTTTGAGCATTAAGTCTATTGAGGATAATGACTAGAACTGAAACAAATAGCCCAAACCATAATTCTGGGAGTTTGCACTGTATGCCATCCAATGATATATGATAAAATTGCCAATTGCCCTCTTTTCCATTATATCTCTGCATGTCATTTCTGCTAAGAATAAATCAGGACTCATCAGTAATAGCCATAGCATGTCTACTGTCAAAATTCTTTCTCTGCACCCCTGTAATCTCACAGATCTGTTGGCTCAAAAGTAGTGTTAACAATGGTATATGGAGAAATAACTTCACACAAGTGAGACTGGAAAGTAATATCTTACTACTAAAAACCTCAATCCACTTAGAGCCTTTTTTTTGTTTCCAGTACTCCTTTTTTTTTGTTTCCAGTACTGTTTAATATGTTTTTGATCTAGGATAGATCTTCCTCAGATCAACATAAAATGTAATGCATTTTGGAATGTTAATGAATTAAAAAAAAAACTTTCGAATATATAAAATACAAAAACTTGAACAGTATCCACAGAACTACAGGAAAAGTACAAGAAAATGTATAAAAATAAAAAATAAACATTAAAAATCAATGTATCTGGTATATTAATACAATAATTCAATCCTCTTATGTGCGTGCATCAACGTTGTTTCCTTGTGCAATTTTTAAAAATTTTTAAATTGAAGCCATTGAAATTTTTAAAATCAGAAAACAAAGGCCAATATATCAGTGTTTAAATTAATTTATTACTATTATTAAGGACACAAAGGCATAAAAGTTGCCACTGTATCAACTTTAAAAAGGATAAATGCCTGTCATATGCTTGGAAAACACTGTGTACACAAGAGAACATTGATGACGCAAGCACATAAGAGCATCGAGTCGTCATAATAATATACTGGACACATCAATTTTAATGTTTATTTTTTATTTTTATACATTTTCTTGTACTTTTTCTGTAGTTACGTGAATGCTGTGCTATTTTTTGCATTTTATGTATTCAAAAGTTTCATTTTTTCCAAAATTCATTAACAATCCAAAATGCATTCCATTTTATTGATATATTGATCTGAGGAAGATCTTGCCTAGATCAAAAACGTTTGTCTCTAAACATTATTTTATTAAATAGTACTGGAAATAAAAAAAAAAGCGTCTGAGTGGATTGAAGTTTTTGGTAGTACAACAATGGTCTGTGAGAAAAAATAAAGCACAGATTGATGTAGATGTCTCCTTGCAGTGGATCTTGAAAATTTTCCACCAACAACTACATTTGTAGCATATCTTACTTGTTGCACTATGTTTCTGTATGAAAATGAAATTCTGATCAATGTGACAATCTTGCACTAATTAACCTCTAAAAATCTGGGCTGGATCTACGGATATGTGTACCCTCTCCTATCCATTTGTTCCATATTCTATGTAAAATAATGAACTGCAACTAACCATCAGTCAACAATAATCTTTGATTGATAAACCACCTTCACAAAGGTCTATAATCTGACCTCTGCCAAAGTCCCCTAAATGTAAAAAGTAACTAATGCTTCTACTTTTGAATATTTCTAGTTTAAATGTTAGTTATAAATAATAAAGCAATAAATAAACTTGTTATAAATTTTTATTAGTTATTATTATGATACATTAATATTAGAATTAGTTTATACATTAAATTTTGACTTATAACATAAATACAAAAAAGTTTTTAAGTACTTTTTCAAATACTATAATCATAACTGTTTTATCAAGTGCAATTGTTGTTGTACACAAGTATATTTAGTGGTAATATAAAAATTTAAATTTAAAAATAAATAACAAATATTGTTACTAAATGTGTAATATATGAGAGCTATCCAGAAAGTAACTTCTATTTTCATGTAGTAATTGAAATATGAGACATAAAGGCATCGTTTTTGCACAGAAATTACGTAAACATATAGCATTGATAAAGTGAAATTTGTGTCAGTTATTTGTTCAATAACATGTTCAAAATGTTTGCTGTAATTGAGAATCCCACCAACTGTTAAATACATTCAGTAATAACATTTCTCTTAGCCAAAAGGTAAAGGTAAAATGGCTGAATCTATCATCAACTTTACAAAGTATATAAGGAGAACATAGTGAGTGAGAGTAGTTTGAAACAATGATGCCATATAGTCCAAAAATAGTTGGACCAACATTCACAATGAAGAGATGAATCAGTTGTGATCACAATGTGATCAGTTGACTGTGATAACAGATGAAGTGGTTAAGAAAATTCATTCAGAACAAGCATCATGACATGTTGAGCTCTGAAAAGGTTTTCTTGAATGACAACACCTGCCTGCTTACTCAAACCCTACTGCAACAATTCAATTGGAATTGTTTGAAAACTCTTCATACATCTCTAATTTGGCATCTAACAATTGCAAACTTTTCATGCACATGAAGAAATGGATTGCATCGCATTGCTTTGAGAATGATAAAGATTTATAATCCAGAGTTAAGACATGGCTTCAATCAAAGGCAGTAGAATTCTACAAAGATGGAAACTTATTTATCATTATAACAAGTGTCTCAATTTAGCTAGAAATTATGTTAAAAAAATAATCAAAGGTTGTAGTTTCAGTTTTATATAATAAAATTTTTCTAACTATTGTTGTTACAACAACCAAACAGCAGTTACTTTCTGCAAAGCTCCTGTATGATCTAATTAAAATTCTACAAAGTGTAAAATAGCTTTATAACGTTACTTACCAAACCATTTTTGATTTGGTGCAACTCTTGCCACAGTGCCAGATGCAAGGACTGACTGAAAGGGAGCTGCTTTAATTATTTTTCCTTTTCTATCTCTAAATAACAATAATATAATTATAAAGAATTAACAGTGTTCAAATATATATACAAATTATATTTGTATAAAATTAAAATTTAACAGGCTAATAATTTGCAAGATCACCAGTATAAAGGATCAACAAACACTTGTTATATAATTATTTTACCACTAATTAGGATTATCCTATATTTTAAACACATAACAGATTTTTAGCTTAAAATCAGGATCAGTATTTAAGAATTAAAATACTACTATTAATTTTGAAATATTAATATAGTCAAATGAAAATATACCATTTCAAATATACACCACCAATTTAACAGAACAATTTAACAACTCTTTCACTTTGGCATGGTATATAGTCTGAGAGATCCACTACTTCTACTATGAATACCACTAATTTGGAAGGGAAGATCAGACAGAGAACCACTCTGTCTGATCTTCCCTTCCAAATTACATATTATCATCTATAAGGTAAGCAAAAGTTTGAGTTCAAGTCTCATCATGAATAGACTTTTTCTTTCAGAACATTCTAAATTACTTAATTCAAAATTAATATAATTATTAAATTTAGTACATGATAGTTGCTTAACAATATGTCTTTAGTCCAAATTATGTAATACAGTAGAGCATCAACTATCCGAATACCAATCAACCAAAACATAGGTTAACCAAAAGCATTCCAGTCGTCAAATTCAAATTTCCGCTAATGCTGTTTCGTTGCAGCACTCTCTTCCTCCCTGCTAACCTAAACTGTAGGCCTACTTTAATGTACTACATTATGTAACATATGTATTTGTAAGATGTGTGATACAAATTATATACAGTACAGTTTTGTGTTTAATATATTTTTCGTAAATGACCAGTCCCAAATTGTTTCGGATAACACAGGTCTGCAAGTAAAAAACTGCACAGGATTTTTACACATTTTCTTATAGATTTCAACGTGGTAAAAACAAAAAAAATACCAAAAAATTTCCATCTCGTCAATTTTTTTTGTTACACTCAAGTTGTTGTTTGTATTTAGCATAAAATTCCTAGTTAACTTAAAATTTAGTATTCTTTTTATTTATTTAAAAAATGGCCTTAAAACAAAGACTTCTCACATTAATTCTATCAATTATAGCTGGACTTGGCAATAAATAAATAAAAATGTTAATGGTTGAAGAGAGTAGTGGTAGGGGGAAATGAATTAAGTAGTTTTAGCATTAGGAGGAAGGTCGCATAATCGTGTAGAAACAGGTTAAAAGTTGATAGTGAGTAATATTACTGGTGAGGTTAAGCATGTTTCGACATGTTATCTGGGATACTAGGAATAAATATAAACAACCTGCTGTTGGATTAGATCAGGGGTCAGCAGGAGTGGCTCTCTGCATAGACATTTGCGGCTCTTTGGACATAAACTCCAATTTCACCTCATCTCAAGCAGCCTTATAACTTATGAGTTTATGAGATAGAGCTGCCAAAAAATCATGTATTCAATTAAAAATAAGTAGCTATTTGCCAGATATAGTAAAGCTATCGAAAGCGACGCATGGACACCGTTCTAATTAAGTTTTTAAATAAAACATCTTGAACTTTTCCCCCCTAAAAATCCATATCCTATACATATGTATATTACATATATGCAGCTCTCTGGTACTTTTGTTATCCTGTTTCCACAACAATTTGGCTCTTCTCACTTGACAAATTGCCGACCCCTGGATTAGATCGTGTTTCAACAAGCTAAATAAGTTCAGTATCTCGCTGGCCATCTAATGCCACACTCAGTTTATATCCAGCATTCGAATGCTACTGTGCTTGTATTTTTATTTCTGGAATATGGCTTGCAGAGGTTGTGTAATTTCTTCCAACAGCTTCTGTTATGTTTGTGGTGAATACATGGTGAAAAGTCAACACCCCATTTATCCGATCCCCTCTTTTTGGAAACAATGGGAGAAAAGGAAAAAGAAGCATGGGACTCTTTCAAGAATGTAGTGCATAAGTTTTTGGGGAATATACCCTGACTACAAAACCATTATATAATGCATGCTGGCAGCATATGAAGCTCAAGGATGCAAGATGAGCTTAAAAGTTCATTTCTTACACTCCCATATTGACTATTTTCCTAAAAACTTGGGAGTGTACAGTGAAGAACAGGGTGAAAAGGGTGAAAGATTTCACCAGGATGACCGTGATATCGAGAGATATTACCAAGGAAAATGGGATGTCGATATGTTAGCTGATTACTGTTAGATCTCAATCGTGAAACTAGAGAAGGAAATCAGAAATGAGTTCAGAGAAGCATCAAAGAGAAGAAGAAAAGGTGTCATAAGAAAAAAGAGTAGACCTAAAATTGTGTATAAGTATCAGAAACAATTTTTTGATTAGTTGTAAGAAAATATAATATATTTAGTTCATTGTAATAAATAAGAGTTTTTATCAAAAATTTGTTTTTATTTTGCAAAAAACCTATACGTGATGGGATGTAATGGAAGTTATTTTTAGAATCTCTGATCTTTAAAACATATAATTCAGCAAAAATATCCCATGCAGCTGGAAAAGAAAATTTTTTTGCAGACCTGTGTAAGTGACAAACAGTAGCACAAATAATAGCAGCAAGACAATCCTGATTCTTTTCTCATTGCCATTCTCCNTTAGTTCATTGTAATAAATAAGAGTTTTTATCAAAAATTTGTTTTTATTTTGCAAAAAACCTATACATGATGGGATGTCATGAAAGTCATTTTTAGAATCTACGATCTTTAAAACATATAATTCAGCAAAAATATCCCATGCAGCTGGAAGAAAAATTTTTTTGCAGACTTGTGTAATCGATGCTCTACCGTACTTATTATATTAATTAGTCAAAGTTCTATCTTCAAAGCTAATCAGCATTATCATTTGATTATTAGAATAATTTGGACTTGGTTGCCTATATATATATATATACAGTAGACCCCACAGGTTCATATAACACAGGTTCATATAATACAAATTCATATAACATGGCAAAAAAATTGCAATCATGTTCATATAAACACGCTAAAAGAAACTCGTATAATATGGTAAAACATCATCACCAACTTGTGTCGCGACAGGATTCTAGGACTTGTGTCGCGACAGAATTGATCGAATCTAGACCAATAGTGGATATTGCACAAACTGTTGAGTTTAAACAAGCACTGGACCTACTGAAAAACATTTATTATTCAATAGCCATAAAAATTATATTTTTATTAATGATGCCTCCAAAGTTCAGCGAATTTTTCGCAAAAAAATAACTTATCAGAAAACACGCACTTGCCATTCGATGCACCACTCCATGACGAAAACAAGCTTAAACAATGGCATTGTCAAACAGTGCACACTTGGTAAGTAACCCTACAATTTTCTGTTCATAGAATAGTTTATATAAATTATTCCCAAAAAATTATGTGTGTTTTGGAAATGTTGAGTCAAATTAGTCTAGAATCGATGAATTTTATGGAAGAAAACCTTTTAAACAGCCGTAGACCCTAAACTGCACACATGCCGGGCTGTGATTGGCTCATGTATTTAAGTGACTCGTACAACACAGAATTCATATAACATAAAATGTATCTACTGTGTTATAGAGGGGTCTACTGTATTACATTTGGTTTTGCTAATTTATAGTTGGTTTTCAGAAAGTTAAAATCACTTGTTTCATTAAACAGTTTTGCTGAATTTAGAAAATCAGTTTTTTCTAATGTTTAGTTTTAGTTTTCCAGTTAAAGTAATCTGACAATGTATTTCAAAATCTTAAAATTGTAAATTCCAAGTTATAAGAAAAATCAAAGCTTTAAGAAAATAAAAATGAAATTTTTATAAATAAAATTATGATGTTTTTGGAGTTTTCTAGTTTCTTACGAATTAAAATTTATAAATGATAATTTCAAATTTATATTTAAAACATTAATTAAAATAATTGTTGTAACAAAAAAATTTGATTAAAAAAAAGTAAATATAAAAAAGTGCTTAATAAAGTTTGTATAAAGTCAAAAATTATTACCTAATTGGCTTGCAATTTTTATACATTAATAAACGTTTGATAGTTGATTTATCCCGAAGATGAGAGCCATTCTTCTGCTTTAATCTATCTAAATTCAGATTTTATCAATTAATTTAAATGTTATAAAATTAATATTTTCAAATAAAATGAAATTTTTAAATAATTATTAAATTCAATATAATTTAATTTTGATTAATAAAAATTAAATAATTCATCATTCATAAATTTATATACAGTAGAGCGTCGATTTTCCGAAAGTCAATCATCCGAAACTTCAATCATCCGAAAGAATTCCAGTCAGCAAATTTAAATTTTCGCCAGTGCTGTGGAGCTTCAATCTTTGTCTATGTCTTGGGCTACTCAAATATTTTACGTTTTTGATACTAAATTAACATCTAAAGTATAATTTTTTATTGTTTTTATATTTTTCAATATATTTATTTTGTTTGTACAAAATAAAAAAATAATTTTTAACGATACAATAGTCTTTGTTAGGCTTAACATCGACGAAAATTCAACGCAAAGCNCTGGGACATGTATAAAAAGAGATCGCACTTGCACCTCGGGGCGGACAGCCGAAGCAGACACAGCCAAGCAGATAGCTGGCAGACATTCACAGTGGTCACAGCCCAGCGGACATCAGGGATCACCAGACCTATTCCGCTATTCTGTCCGCCGCAACCCCTGTCTTCCCGCCACAATCATGATCCGAAGAGAACGAAGACTACGATTAGGAACCGCCGATCCAAGAGCGTTTTACTCAATCATAGCTTACGATTCGAGAATATTATGTCTTTAGAGTTAGATCTTAGTTAGGTTTAGAGTCTTATTACATGAACCTTTTTGATTTGTATTGTTTGTATTTTCTCGCTAACCCTCCCCACTCACATTTTTGCCTTCCTATACAGCTATCACTGACAGAACCGCCAGTAAGTGGGGAAAAGCTCGACGCTCAACCCACTTGGTTTTCAGATGAGTATCACCATGTTTATGTAGATGGGTAAAAACATGGAATATCGTATAGGATGCTATATACTAGTTTATTATTCATTACGCATACTGAATACACTCCCTGATGCGGAGAGCAAAGCCATCTCCCAAAGAACAAAACACTTAGATACAATGAACATAAGATCACAAACAAATTATACAATAATAAATTAAATAAATAACCATTTAGATATAAATTAAAGATTTAAAAATCAAATGTAATAATTAGTTAAAGTTTAAAGTTAAAGTTTGGAAGCATCTGTCAATAAAATTCAAAAAAACCAATAAATAAAAATAAAACAACCAAAAATAAGCAAATTGCTTATCTATAAAAAGGAAATAAGTTAATAACGAAGATACAGCACTGGCAGATGCTCCCAAACAACACCAGCAACAAGGCTAAATTTATAGTAGAGGAATCACGCCTCTAAAAACAAAAAATCAACAGATTTTCTTAGAAAACAAAACACTTTAAATTGATAACATGGTACAGATATAACTTTAAGAAATAAAGACTAAATTTATAAGAAAAGGCTAAATTTATAGTAGAGGAATCACACCCCTAAAAACAAAAAATCAACATATTTTCTTAGAAAACAAAACACTTTAAATTGATAACATAGTACCGATATAATTTTAAGAAATAAAGACCTGGTAAGAACTTCACAACCAAAAATTTCTGCACGTAGCACTTTAATATGCCCACATTTAGCCAAAATATGCCAGGCATCCATAATTTCTTTCTCAACACAAAAGTCACACGATTCTCTCAAATAATTATTCAAAAAATTTAATGAATTACACCTAGCCTGTATAAATAAAGACAAAATATTAAGGGAAACATCTTGATTATATAAAGAATTATCAAAAAAAGTGACATTTAAATCCTTATACCAACAATTATATACGCTATTATTTATTTTTTCATTAATACTACAGTGGGTGATCTGTTAACGAACATAATCCGTTCCAAGACTTTGTTCGCTATCCGAATTGTTCGTGAACCAATTATCGATTTACCATAGGTTTCTATGGGAATTTGATTAATTGGTTCTGGAGACCCCCCAAAATAAAAAAATATATACTTTCTTATTGTGTACAGGCACAATGAAGTGACGTTTTTCTCAACACTGGGCTAGTTGAATCTTTTATTTACTTAGTATACTTTCTTAGTTAGTATACTTTATATATACTTTCTTACTACCTTTATTTATATGTATTGATGATAATAAAAATACATACATACATAGTCTTGTGTTTTTATTAGTCGTGTTTTTTTTCTGTTTGAAAGGGTTAAAGAATATGTCTAATATCGATTGCTTTTCTCTCTTCTTCAGGATTTTTCGTAAGTAATTAATAGCATTGCAATTGCAGAAATCCCCAAGCCTTAACCTGGTTTGGATGCCATTCTAAGACCGTTGTTCTGACATCCTCCCACTTCTTCAAAGGATCTTTAATATAAGATATCGGCATTAATCCTCTTTTTCAGAAGAAAACATATCTCGCCGAGTTTCTTGGTGTTCTTCATTCAAGAGTTCTTGGCGTTCTTCTGTCGTCAGATCCATTTCGTGTTCCATTATGAACTGTTCGATATTCTTTATTTCTCAGATGTGATTTTTGTTACTCCTTTAGCTGCTTGAGTCTTCTTGATTATACAGTATGTTTCTTAAATAAGATTGAACTTCAGCCTACTGTAGACCTGTTTACGCCATACTGCCCAGCAACATTAGGCATCTTCTGCCCACTCTCTACCTTTGCTATTATACTCTCACCTTTCGAAAAGAAAAACAGACGCAAAACTTAACGAGTGCCTACCCGACAGTCTCACGAATACATAAAATAATTGTTTTGTCAGAAAAATAAAAGGCTGAAATTACAAGGAAGAGTTTCAAAGTTCGGAGGAATAATATCCGATCGGTATATATCGGCTTGAGCGTCGATGTCGACGTCTCCCACACTCCGAAAAGTTTCGAATTGTTGCCCGAAGACAAGGGAAGACCAATCGGTATTCATTAATTTACGTCGCTTCTTCTTGTGTTTGTTCTGTGGGGTGTTCGTTATCCGATCATGTGTTCGTTGTCTGAACATAAAAATCTTTCGCGAAAGTGTTCGTTATCCGATTTGTTCGTTATGCGATCTGTTCGTTAACCGATCACCCAATGTATATAAAAAATTATCAAAAATGTTAACAAAGAGAAGAGACCAGTCCATTAAATTCAAATCATCAATAATAAGATTAATACCATGATTATTACAGGTATCAATAAAATGACGTGTCCAGTCTATAGACTTTTTACCAAGTATAAATTTCAAGCAAACTTTACTCAGACAATAATCATCAAGATTAGAAATTCTAGTAATCCAATTTTTTATCCTACTAAATATTATAAATTTTATGGGAGTCAAGGCACATTCCATCATAATTAAATACCCTGATGTACAACGCGGTAAATAAAATAAGTTTTTAATGAATTCAGTCTGTATACCATCGCCATTGGACAAGTTAAAACCCCAAATCTCTGAAGCATATAACAAAGAGGGCAACACCACAGTTTTCAATAAACATAAATAATCAGTCAGATTACGTAATTTGGCAAACCTCCCTAACTGAATAATTTTATTCATCAATAATCTAATATGAGTTCTCTTATTAATTTAATGCATATGGAATAAACCATTAGACAAAAATGTAACACCCAAATATTTATAATTAGAGACAACTTGAATTGGAGAACCCTTAAACCACCATTTATCCGCCCTCGCACTCTTACCGCCTCTTCGAAAAACCACAATCTTAGACTTATTCAGATTCAATTTCAAACCATTTTCATCTAAATAAATTGCCAATTTATCAATCAATCTTTGAAGTCCAACCACAAAATCAGATAAAATTACAATATCATCTGCGTAAGCCAATATTTTAATCTGAAAACCACTTATTTCTATACTATCCTCAGAAGAATTAATAATGCCAAAGAGATCATTCAAAAAAATACTAAACAAAATTGGGCTCAAAACACAGCCCTGCTTAACACCAGTCTTAGAGAACATTAATGGCGAACAGTTACCTCCAACTCTTACCATAAGTGAGGAGTTTTCATACAGAGCAACGCGTAAAGACAAATTTATAACTAAAACCATAACGCAACATCTTTAACCACAGCAAATTCCTACAAACGCTATCAAAGGCAGAAGATAAATCAACAAAAAATGCATACACTTTCCTATGTTTCCGTAAAAAAGTTTTCTGAATAACCTGTACAAAACAAAAATATTATCCAATGTAGAATAATTAGCCCGAAATCATGCCTGATTTTCATGCAATATATTTTTAACTTCTAACCATCGAGTCAGTCTTTTATACAAAATAGTACAAAACAATTTAGAAACACATGATGATAGCCAGATGCCTCTATAATTACCAGGAACATCCTTCCTACCATTCTTAAAAATCGGAATTAAAATACTCGTCTTCCAAGACTCCAGTATAATCCCAGTATCAAAAATCTTTGAGAAAAGACTCAAAAGATTTGGTCTCAACGTCTCAAAATTCCAGAATTCCATAGAGATCCCGTCAGAACCTGGGGCTTTATTTGGTTTATACCTCCTCAGAGCAAAGTTAAGATCACTTATAGAAAATTCATGGTCCAAAAGTTCATCATACCAATTCCTACAATAATTAAAAATCGAAATGTCCGCTAAATAAGGGTTCAAGGAACCAAATAAATTGAAAAAGTGATGAAATCAATCATCAATAGGAATAAAGCTGAAATTACAAGACTTAGCCTGCTTAACATGTCGAAAATAGTTCCAAAAAAGTCTGTTATCTTTCCTAAAACAATTCTGAATTTTACCAGCAAATAATTTTTTTTTGCAATGCACAACCACTTCGCCAAACTTCATAACATAACAAAACGCAAACGATTATAAGAATCATTACTCTTCCTAAAAAATCTCCAGGCTCTATTCCTAGCACTAATTAACATCCTACAGTCCGAATCGAACCATGAAAAAGAATTCTTATGTCTCCTGATATTAAAGGCCAAAATATGCCAGGCATCCACAATTTCTTTCTCAACACAAAAGTCACACGATTCTCTCGAATAATTATTTAAAAAATTTAATAAATTACACCTAGCCTATAAAAAAGAAATAAGTTAATAACAAAGATACAGCACTGACAGATGCTCCCCGTGTGTGTTTATTTTACAATCCTACAACCCCTGCTAAGTCACAAGACACTACCAGTCTACGTACCAGACCCAGGTAAAAAGATGGTAACACATAGGAACAAGATTACCCTCCGTGCTTTCTCGCCACGATTACATGACGATAAATTGTAAATTCCGAACTCATGTACAGTAACTAACTCCGCATAATCAAGTGTATCCATATGCAAATTTAAAACAACTCTTAACGTTCACAAACAAGATCTCTTTAAGGTACAGAAGTATGATGTTGACTAGGTCAGTGTTCCGCAACCAATGTGCCGTCACAAAGTGAAAGGTGTGACGTGAACTTTTACATACTCTATTAATTTCAAGTTTTATTTATATATTTTTATCACAGTTGTTGTGTTTGTTATGCTTGTATTTCATTCACTGATGAAATAAGATGATGTTAAGGCAATAAACACCTATGTCGTCCCAGTACTCACTTATTCTTTTGGAGTTGTATACTGGACTCAAACAAATCTTGAGCAACTCCAAATGAAAACAAGAACACTAACAAAGCATAAACAACATCATCCTAAATCTGCCATAGAAAGCTTAACCCTTCCACGTAAAGATGGCGGACATGGCCTGATCAACATAGTTAACCTCCACTACAAACAAATACAGACATTCTTGTTGTTTTGTAGAAAAACTATTGCAAACATCACAGTTATATAAAGCATTAACTCTAGCAGATTCAAATAATACACCATTAAATTTACATTCACAACATATGGACACAACACAACATATAAATAACATAGACACCATTAAACAATCATGGGTGAGAAAGGCACTCCATGGCAGACATCCTTATGACCTGGCCCAGGAGTTTGTTGACAAAACTGCGTCAAACAGCTGGTTAGATCGGGGATGCCTCTTTGGGGAGATGGAAGGATTCATGATTGCCATACAGGATCAGGTCATAAATACTAAAAACTACAGAAAACACATACTCAAAGATACAACACTCACAAATGACACATGCAGAAAATGTCACATCATGCCAGAAACTATACAACACATCACTTCTGGTTGCAAGCTC
>NW_019384886.1:141375-144226 GCF_000671375.1 Centruroides sculpturatus
TCGGTTGTAAACTCTCTCTCTCGAACGGAATAGTATAATTAAGTCCGCTAATATGCCCGATATCTCTGTATTTTCTTTGTTTATTATTAAAACGGAATTTTTGTTAGAACATATGGAGTCCGAGTGAGTCACTTCCTCGTCTCTCTCCTCACCTCTACTCCGAATCCAAGCGCTCACACGCTACCGCTCGCGAATCTTTAGACTTAACGTCGCGATTTCCGAGTCCCCTAGAGACTCGGTGGTGTCATCCTGACAGGGCGCCAAAGAGGTGACGACCCTACGGTCACACTTGCATCAATTTTTCCTTCTAATGCCACTCGCATTAATCCTTCTCCTTGCAATATATGACCTAACCAGTTATTTTTTTCTTCTTTGTATTGTTTTTAAAAGACATCACTGTTCCTGGACCAAATTTAAAACATCTTCATTCTTAACCTTTTCTGTCCACTTGATTTTCTCCATTCTTCGCCATAACTACATTTCATATGCTTCAAGGTAGTTTGTTTCCATTTTCCTTAAGGTCCAAGTTTCTGCTCCATATAAAGTTATGCTCCAGGAAAAGCATTTTATTAACTTTTTTTTAAGTGTTTGGTTCATTTTTCCAATAAGAAGGTTCTTCTTCTTATAAAAAGCCATTTTTCCAGCCACAGATTATTTACACAGACATAATCAAGTAGCAAATACAATACACCAAGAGCTTGCAAATAAACACAAATTGGTAGACATCCATGAACCATACTACAAATACATTCCACAGACAGTATTGAAAAACAACACGCACAAACTGTACTACGACAGAGCCATAATTACAGATAAAACAATTTACCACAACAGACCAGACATCACACTCATTGACAAACACAATAAAATCACTTACATTATAGACATATCCATTCCAAGCACTCACAATGTACAAAATACATGACTGAAAAAATCAGCAAGTACACAGAACTTGCCCAGGAAATAAGGAATCTGTGGAGGATGGATAGGGTGCTTTACCCACACACTACACAACAGGTGTCATACCCACACACTGCACAAAAGCCTGGAAGATTACAATTGAATAGAAATACATACATAACACTACAGAAGGCCACTATACTGAATACATGCCATATTGTTAGGAAATTCCTGAATACAGACATTAACACACTTATTTAATTTTAGTTTTGTTTTGGTTGCTATGCCTTGACTCTGGTCTGGCATAGTACACAGCCATCAGTGTCAACCAAGTGTAACTCACAAAACTCAATATAATAATAATAATAGGTTTATGGCATTACGAAATTCATAGTATTAATAGTATCATATCATACATTTTTGAGGGGAATAACATTTTTGTGTGCCGTGTTGAGTCATGTCAAGTCATAGGTGTGCCATAAGTAGAAAAAGTTTGCAGAACACTGGACTAGGTTATACGATTGTAATATGTATTCTTCAAAATGAGAAGAGATAATGGCTTGAAGGTGTTTCTCCAGTAGATATACAGGAGAGCAGCACTTATCAACCACTGGTTCTTTTCTTCTTTGTGGATTTTGATGAATGTAAACAGCTCAGAGCAGCCAATGTTTAAACATTTTTAAAACTCAGGAAGGAAAGTGCTTTCCTTAGCTGAATTTTAGCTAACACAGATCAGAAAACTATAAAACTACGTTATAACAACACAAGAGTATTACATACGTACTATATTAATAGCACTTAAGTAGAGTTCGAAAATTTACTTGTTATTGCTGTTATTCTTTATATTTCTCAGAAATGAAAATTTATTTGGCAATTTGCTATTTTTTTAATTTTTATTAATACTTTTTTGATTTTTTGTGGCTACGTAATCCTAACCCTAATTATAACACATGGAGAACACGTGGTTATAGTTATTGCTATATTGTATTGAAAATATTATATATTTTAACATAAATTTTAAGACATTGATTTTTTCGTTAAATTCTAATATAAATTCTTTACTGTAATTGTAACAATTACTTTTAAAAATTAAAAATACTTACTGAAAATAAATAAAATCTTACTAATTTCGTTAAATAACAAATTACTTCAACTTGCGCCACCTAACGTGAAAATATAGTACAGAGTCGCGTTGCCACGTGTCATTGAGCCTGTATCCCTAAAAATGACATGATAAAATCCCGAAAAATCCCCTAATAACTTATAAAAATATTTATTACCTTATAAACGTTGAAATATATATAAACTAAATATACATTAAATACAGCAGTGTCTTTCAACCGGTACGCGACGAAAAAAAGGTTGAAAAACACTGATATACAATAAAATATAATCAAATTTTTAAGTCTATACTCCGTTGTATGTGCACTTTAAAATTATAAAAGCTTCTCTGGGAATCCAGGATCCGGACGAGTCGAAAAAATCCAGGAAGTTTTCGGGGAATGGTCCATCTGGAGATGTCGGGCTTCATCCCTCACTACCCAGTCGTCCCATTGTGGACCTAGCTGAATCCATAATAGGTTAGTTAAATTCGTCAAGCCTACATAGCCTTACGAAAAACGTGGTCCTTAAGGCCATTTCTTAATTTTTTTTTTTTTGAATTTTTGGAATGTTTTTTAGGTCCCCAATTTTTTTCAAAATTTTTTGCCCGCGCGAAAAAATTTTATCGCGATTTTAATTAGCCTTTAATAAGGCTCGATTAAGGCTTAATTGTTTTTTAATGGGAGTTTTTTATCAAATTTATTTCATGGTTCCTAAGTTGTAGTGCACGGATTTTCATTCGGTAAAGTTATTTAAAGTTAGTTTCTGATGTCAAAAACGACCTCCAATGGTTTTTTAATTTTTTTAATTAATATATTTTTTTAAATATAAAATTAATTAATTAGGGGGG
>NW_019384886.1:146113-147253 GCF_000671375.1 Centruroides sculpturatus
ATTTAAAGCTAGTTTCTGATGTCAAAAACGACCTCCGATAATTTTTTAATTTTTTTAATTAATATATTTTTTAATATAAATTTAATTAATTAGGGGGTTCGGAAATCGCAATTAAAATCTTAATATTTTAAAAATATTTAAAAATATAGGCGTCGGTCGAATTCACCCTACTTTAAACCCTTGACCTCCCGCGGCGTATATGAGAATGTCCCGGAAAATCCAACTCCAGCTGTGTTCAAGGTCATCCAGCTGTGTAAACAATAACTCATCGATGTTAAATTTCACAGAAAGGCGAGACAAAGGAAAATAAAATTTGAAGGGTTTTCTTCAAAATTAACGCATTTCTTTCGTTTTTTTTTCAGTTTTAAGTATATTTTTATGGTTTTTAATATTAATTTAATATTAATTTAATTAATGGTCGGGAATGAAGGGGTTAAAAAAGCCCTGTTAATGCCCACAGGGCGAAAAGAGTAAAGAAAACCAAGGAGGGAAAACTTTACACGATACACGCTGCATCGTGTATTTAATTAATGTAAACGTGAAAACGCTAACATAACAGAAACTATGAAAGACAATCTCTCTCTTTTTTTTTCTTTCTGCCATCAGACTACAAACCAATTAGAAAACAGCATAGGTAAGAATAAAAATAGAGGTGAAAGACTCTGGCATAACAATGCTTTATTTCAGGGGTGTCCAACCTTTTTGTTTCTCTGAGCGGCATTGGAAGAAGTCAAGGAGTTTTGGGCCACAAGAATATATAATATATACTTGTGGCCCAATATACAAGTATATTTAAAAATTAGCATGTCTAGATTATAATAATAAGTATTAAAACTTTATCAAGAAAAAGGATATTTTAAAAAATTACTTTTACAGACACCTTCAATTTTTACTTAGAAATAGATAAATTCATTTATTATAAAAGAAACAAACGAAAATTTATTTGAAAAACACAAATATTTGTTTTATTTGGGTCTCTAATTAATAAAAAGCGACGAAACGCCATTTTAAAATGCGTTTTTATTCAATTAATATAATTATAAATAATATGTAGCCGAAAAAGCAGTCAAAGCGCCAAATGATATTTTTTACGTCAAACCAAAAAAAGTAGCCACATTTGGCCCAATGTAGCCAAATCTT
>NW_019384886.1:147991-159684 GCF_000671375.1 Centruroides sculpturatus
AAATTGAGTTGATAACATAATCGAACAAGTCAAAGCAGCTTACTTGCGCGAAATTTGCGGCCGTCAATGCCAAACAATTCTTGTCATAGACTTCGGAAAGCTAAATGCTTGTAATGAAAGTCACTTAGCGTGCACGGGCGAAAGCCTGGGACCGTTCGGGCTACCAAGCTGTCTCGAATCTGTGAAATCATAACTGTAACTTATACCGACGTCCTATCTGTCTCTTTTCTCCGTTATCACCAGGCGCTGAGTCACGTAATTGTAAAATGGGAACTCTACGACGGAAAAGTGACGAATCGAAAGTATCGTGAGCACGTATTATGATGTATGCATAGGCATACGTGGACTAGAGAGATAGAGGAAAGAGATGGGAAAGAGAAAAGACGAGTGCTTAAAAAGGATAGGCAGGGTCAGACCCTCAGATGTGTGCCACGATTCTCGAACGAATAGGTGTGTACGTGTGCTGATCTTTGTAATTATAAATTGTGGATACTTGTGACTAATATTATTAATTTTTTTTATTTTGTGCATGTTATAAGATATAAATAAATATAAACAAACAACATTAACTCGATAACATTAAATCTAAATACCAAAATGATTAATTTACTGTGTTTGTTATTTCTTACTCCTGTTTTTAGGTATTCGGTATTCGGCCGAATACCGAATAGTAACCAAATATTCGTTACATCATAATATTTAATAATATCATAATAATATTTTATTAAAATATTATCTGAATGAATATTTGATTTAGTCATGATATAAATGAAGGAACATGTCGGCATGAAATTTGAAAAGCTTCTGGTATGTTTATCGCCGTGAGTGCCGAAGTTGTCTATGTTGGATCGTGTTTATTTCAGGTAAACGTACACTTAAGCGGATGTACTGTACATTTTAGCCGCTGTAAAAAGCCATCCGGCCGTGGAGTTTTTACTGTACAGTACATCCCGAATTAAGTCGATACAATATATTTAATGGATTCATTCCCATATTAATAAGTCAGACTAAAATATTATTATTGATTTTTCAGTTAACAGAGAGGTTGCAGCCGAAATTTTCATCTCTAAAACGTGAACATCGAACGTTGAGCGCCGCCATCCTGTAAGCCCAGAAGTTTGACAATGGCTTTTGGAACGTCGAGCGTGATTCCAATGACGTTCCAAAAGCCATTGTCAAATTTCTGGGCTTACAGGATGGCGGCGCTCAACGTTTTAGAGATGAAAACTTCGGCCGCAACCTCTCTATAAACTGCAAAATCAATAATAATATTTTAGTCTGACTTATTGATATGGAAATGAATCTTTTGAATATATTGAACATTGCATCGACTTAATTCGGCATGTAGTGCACAGTACAAACTCCACGGCCGGGTGGCTTTCAACATCGCTTAAGATATACTGTACTGTACATCAGCCTAAGTGTACGTTTATCTGAAAGAAACACTATCCACCATAGACAACTTCGGCACTCACGGCGATGAACATACCAGAAGCATTTCGAATTTCATACCGACATGTTCCTTCGTTTACATCATGACTAAATCTAATATTCATTCAGATATTATTATTCTTTAGAAATAAAGTATTATTACAGTTTAAAAATCAAACTTTACAAAATTTAAATAATCTTAAAATAACTTTAAAAAAATAATTAAATGTTTAATTTTTTTAACGAAATTACTAATATTTAATTTCCTTACAATGGAATAATCCACACAACAATGCATTTTAAACAATTGATTCCATATCCAAGAAAATTTTAGTATCGGCAAAGAGTCGGCAAATTCATATGAAATATAAAAAGTAAAAGAATTATCTAAAGATTTCAAAATAAAGTAAGACATTTTAAAACATTTCTATTAGTTAATTATAGATTTTCATCCAATAGAACGCATTCACAAAAGCAAAATGCCTACACACAAAACATTCCAATTCGTTTATAGTTAATGAATTCCTAATAGAATTTCTTTACATTTATTTTATAATATCGCACTTAATATTTGCTTTATATATTATTAATTAATTAATGTTTTTTAAATGTAAAATTATAAATAAATTTTGTAATTTTAAAAACATTCGAATAATTTTCAAACTTACGATTCATCACGTTTAATATTTAAATTATAAAACTTTAGAATAAGTTATATTAAATTAGTTTTATTTTGATATTTATTTATTTGGCTGTTGTATAGATTACTCCCGGTGGAATTTCAAGTTAGGTTTTTTGGACAAGCCGCGAAAGCGGCGCGTAGTACTAGACGACCGCGAGCGATAGCGAGCTTGTCGCGGAAGAGGGGCCTTAGGCCCCGACCCGTGGATCAACATCTGCCTCTATTGAAGGTAAGTGTACAGTCTGTTTTCTTGGCCTTTTACGTGGGCAGTTTTCTTTAGTCTTTGCAGATGTGTCTTTAGAATATGTGGCCGAACTGACTGTTAAACACGCGATAGTCTTAGCGGAGAGAGCGACGCGACTTCCGATCGCCATCGCTGGAAATGACGTAGGTAGTAGGCGATTCTTTACATGGCTATATCTCGTGAAGGGTCGCGCGTAGTGGTATGGTTCCTTTGACTTTTTTGTTCTCAAAGTTCGAAAGTTATATTTACGATTTTTGGATAGCCCGATTTCTTGCCTTTCAGTATTATTTGAATAGTTTGCACATTTTCACCGCTAGACGGCTGTACTAGCAACTACGGTGTCGTCTGCTTAATTTTCTATTTTCTACGCAGCAATTTTGAAAATTGTACTTCCTTAAGCTAGTATTAGAAATAGCCAAAGATAAGAAAACATGTATTGAGTAGTTACAAGATCAGGGTCTCCTTCGTAAAACAAAAAAGTGTAATAAATGCAAAGAGTGGATGAAATTAGAAGTGTTGACCGAAGAGAAAGATAAAGGCAAATGATGGGGATGCGATGCCATAAGCACGGACAGGAACAACAAATCACGACTGATACTTTCTTTGAGCAAGTCCGAATCTCACCACGAAAAGCAATCATTCTAATGTACTGCTGGGCGCACCAGATGAAATGAGATAAAGCAATCCACGTGTGAGGACCCGAACAGGGGTCGATTGAGGGGTCCGAATGAGGGGTGTCGATCGAAAATAAAGAGCGCCTTTCAGACGCTAAGGAAACGGATTAGGTGTCTCGATTGAACAATGCAATTGTTTTTTTTTTTTTTTCGTAAATTTGTTAAACAATGGAAACGGATAAATTCGNTTTATTTGGCTGTTGTATAGATTACTCCCGGTGGAATTTCAAGTTAGGTTTTTTGGACAAGCCGCGAAAGCGGCGCGTAGTACTAGACGACCGCGAGCGATAGCGAGCTTGTCGCGGAAGAGGGGCCTTAGGCCCCGACCCGTGGATCAACATCTGCCTCTATTGAAGGTAAGTGTACAGTCTGTTTTCTTGGCCTTTTACGTGGGCAGTTTTCTTTAGTCTTTGCAGATGTGTCTTTAGAATATGTGGCCGAACTGACTGTTAAACACGCGATAGTCTTAGCGGAGAGAGCGACGCGACTTCCGATCGCCATCGCTGGAAATGACGTAGGTAGTAGGCGATTCTTTACATGGCTATATCTCGTGAAGGGTCGCGCGTAGTGGTATGGTTCCTTTGACTTTTTTGTTCTCAAAGTTCGAAAGTTATATTTACGATTTTTGGATAGCCCGATTTCTTGCCTTTCAGTATTATTTGAATAGTTTGCACATTTTCACCGCTAGACGGCTGTACTAGCAACTACGGTGTCGTCTGCTTAATTTTCTATTTTCTACGCAGCAATTTTGAAAATTGTACTTCCTTAAGCTAGTATTAGAAATAGCCAAAGATAAGAAAACATGTATTGAGTAGTTACAAGATCAGGGTCTCCTTCGTAAAACAAAAAAGTGTAATAAATGCAAAGAGTGGATGAAATTAGAAGTGTTGACCGAAGAGAAAGATAAAGGCAAATGATGGGGATGCGATGCCATAAGCACGGACAGGAACAACAAATCACGACTGATACTTTCTTTGAGCAAGTCCGAATCTCACCACGAAAAGCAATCATTCTAATGTACTGCTGGGCGCACCAGATGAAATGAGATAAAGCAATCCACGTGTGAGGACCCGAACAGGGGTCGATTGAGGGGTCCGAATGAGGGGTGTCGATCGAAAATAAAGAGCGCCTTTTCAGACGCTAAGGAAACGGATTAGGTGTCTCGATTGAACAATGCAATTGTTTTTTTTTTTCGTAAATTTGTTAAACAATGGAAACGGATAAATTCGAGGAAAACGCGACGAGAGAGAGGAATCATATTCAGTCGCAACGTTGACCTCTCCCGCGCCCTTCATTAGGTTTCGAATTGTCACCAGGTGACTATGAGAGACCAATGGAGAGGCGACGACGGTTAAGAAATCTATAAAACCGTGCGACTCAAGGGACAAAGGTTCTTGGTTCTTGGTGCTCCTCTTCAGGATTTGTGTGATCCTACTTATCAACAGCAACCGATTCGTCAACTCCTGTGACTTACTGTCGCTCTCCCGTGACGTCTTGATTTGCACAGATTTGCCTTTCACCAGAGACTTTCGCCGAAGCTGTGCCGCACGCCCCGGGGCCGTCGATCTCAACGTACGACATCGAAGGACCAAACGGAGAAAGTCGGACCCTTGAAGGAACTTTTAATTTGCTCCCCGAGCTGTGTTACGTTGAATATTTGAAGTACGATGTAAGAATCTTTTGTTATATAATAAACGGGTTAAAGATGGTAAACCTGTCTCAGAAAGTCATTCTGCGCCCACACGACAGAAGGAACCGCTCAGCTGTCGAAAAACCTCACCCTAATCGGCTGACCTCACACACGAATCGTCGCTTGAAGATGAAAAGACCTCCCCGAACACCGTGGTAGATTGGTTTAATTACTGTCGTGAAGTCACCACGAATGACTAGACGCAGAGTATGATTCAGAAGAAAAAATTGGCAGACCCGGTCATTTAGTGGAAGTCGATGAAATGAAATTAGGACGCCGAAAGTACAACCGTGGCAGGATGGTGGATGAACACTGGTTGTTGGGCATAATCGACCGAGAGGAAGCTATTGATTTTAGAGATAGCCCCGAAAACTGCCGAGACAAGCCGACATTGGTTGCTTTCATACAGAAGCATGTCGAACCCGAAACTACAATCATCACGGATGTTTGGAAGAGATATACTGGTAGTTGATTAGAAGAATATGGATACGAGCACCAAACCGTCTTAGCGTGAATTTTCCGAAGATGGTGCCAATACACAAACTGTAGAATGTAACTGGCGATCACTGCGAAGACGACTCAGCCGTGGTGGAATAACAGACAATAATCTAGTTTTACATCTGTGCGAGTATCTGTGGCTCCGTCACGCGCAGCAACAGGATGGGACCCCTTCGTCAAGTTGATCGAGAACATTAAGCAACAGTATCCTCTGTAGATGTGTAAGTTGTTAAAGTTTGATCATCAATTAACATGATGAGATAAAGAACTAGACTACTTTTTTAACAGGGACAATATGTATAAAGAATCAGAAAGCGCCACCTAGTGAAAAACTCTAAAATGGCGTAGAATGCATTTGTAAAAGGCAAGAAGTCGTAAATATAATTTTGTTATTTTTCGTCTCCGGTCCAAAAGTAGGGTATCGTTGAACTCTTCTCCGTCCCCTCAGTTCAGATATATATTCAAAGTCCCAAAATTCCACCGGGTGTAATCTATACAACAGCCCAAAACAAAATTTAAATAATCTTAAAATAACTTTAAAACAATAATTAAATATCTCATTTTTTAACGAAATCTATATAAATAAAAATGTAAATGTTCGTTTGTTCAAAATCTTAAATTTCCGAAAGTTCTTAATTAACCGATTGCTTTGAAATTTTGACACAACGTTGCATTCGAATACGTGTGTATTTTTATATTATATAGATGTCGAAATTTCCCCCACGTAGGAGAGGGACAAAATTAAGGCTTACCATGAAGAACTCGGCTTCTATTATGACATTTTAGATGTGATTTCCTACGTTTTGATTGCATTTTAATAGGGTACGTCAAAAGAACGTACACTAAGAAGGGATTTTTCGAAATTCCCTCCCGCTGAAAGTGTTATACATTTATAATAGATACATTTTGAGCCACAGCAACGCGTGGCTGAGTACAGCTAATTACTAATATTTAATTTTCTTACAATGGAATAACACGCGTAACAATCTCTATATTACAACTATATTTCTGACGAAATTCTTAAGAATTGTATGCTAAATACAGTATTTGTTTCTTGTAGGCAAACGCTAGCCTTTCGACGGAAACGCGGAGAAAAGAGCAAGATTCGTTGAGTTCAAGTCGTTCCGCTCGAAGGTGTGTACATATCTCTATTCTACAACTACATTTCTGACGAAATTCTTAAGAATTGTATGCTAAATACAGTATTTGTTTCTTGTAGGCAAACGCTAGCCTCTCGACNAATTTAAAGGAATTATTCGTGATATCATTAGAACAGAATGATCTAGTTTAAGACTGTGTGTAAAAATTTTTACACGTTTTTTGTATAAAAATAGAGAATAAAAAAGTGAACAAATTTATTATTTTCGTGAGATTTAATTGTAGAATTATTTAATATCAAGTTCGTTCTATTTAACTGCTTTGTTATACAGATAGTTTCTGACTTGTGACACATTTCCATTTCATCGAACGTAAAAAATAATGGTGATAATAGGGTACGGGATCAAGGTCGCGAATAATACTGTTTACTGTGTATTTTTCTTGTAAACAGTCGTATCGAACAAATAAACGGAAATCAAGATTTTCTTCTGAATAACTGATTAAAATTTGGATTATGATTAAATATTTTATAAGATTTTTTTTTGTATTTAGGACGAATTTCATCGCCGAGTACGAAAGGGACATTAAGAAATAGTATAACTTGTCCGTATTTACAAGAGATTTGAAAGATTAATTCCAATAGAAACAATAAAATATCTTACAAGCTCACAAATTGTATTTTCCTCTTAAATTATGCTACTAATAACACAATACAATTAAAGTTGAACAAATTAAAAATTTCTTAAACACATTTTCTACGTTAAATAATATATTTATTTGATTAGGTAATTATTGATAAATCATTATATTAATTGATGTAGTTCTTTTAAAAAATATAAATCAGAGAAGACACGAATATTTTCTTTCTGGAAAAGAAAAACAATTTCTCAGAGAAGTAATATAATAAAATAAATAATACTATAACTTATATAATTATTATAAATTTACATGGTGGAAATAGAGAACCTAAAGTCTGTAGACATCTAATAATGGGTGACACGAACGGACAACAAATTTTACGGACGATTTCAAAGGCATTTGCGGTAGAATTTTCTTTTGAAAGAGAATGTTCTTCAACTGAAGATATTGTTGAAATGACGTCAACACTTTTAACGTTTAAAGGGACTTTTACGTAAGTTTCTAAAAGGGTTCCTTTGTCCTGATAAGAATTACAATTATCACAAGAACAATTGCATTTTGAACTTTCTCCGCTTTTTGGAGTTTGATTTCCTGTGTCATGTAAATTTATTGATGTTTTAGAAGTTACATTTTTAGAAGAAGATTTTCGAATATTTCTTTTCCCAGATTCTACAAGAAGGGAATCGGGATATTTATTTTCTGAGATAGTTAAGAGAGTACTGTTCGAACTCCCTGGAAAATCCATAACTGGACTGGAATTAGTGGAATTAGAAGGCAATATTTTGTTTTTCTTTGTTACACTGAGCGATTGATTATTTTCAGAAAATGTTGATTCAACTAAAATGATATTAAAATTTTATAAAGTAATAAAATATATTCATTTTTAATGTGATTTACATTAATTAATTACATTGACTTTTGGTATTTTCGTGTGAATTATTTGAATTTCCCTAAAATCAAAAGAAAGATTGTAATTAGAATATACCGATTATTCATTATCGGTATACTGCAAGATTAATTTAAAAATGAAATTGTCCAGGGTAAACAAAATGAATAAATCAATCACACTAACCTTAACAAATGCAAATGCAAATTCCATAACATCTGCTTGGCTTTCGAAGGAAGCTCGAAACAAATTTTGATCTTGATCTTCCCAATAAGCATTATTTTCTCGATCAACCCACGAATGAATTAAATTAGTTTCGTATGTATGATTATCTATTGTGAAATATAATACAATGGCTTGAACAGAACTGTCCCAACCAAATTGCAAAATACTTTCACCAATCAACTATAGATGATGTAGAATATATTTACAATACTATTATTTATTAGAAAAAAAAATAAGTGCCGTGACCAGGATGCGAACCTGGGTTATTGCGGCCACAACGCAATGTTTTAACCACTAGACGATCACGGCAACTCCGAGACGTCTCTAAACTTGTCCCTATTTCCTATAAATATCTGAAGTCACTGAAGTGTAACAGAATGAAAGAATACGAAAAGTAGTTTAACCTGACATTTGCAAAATACTACAGATATCGAATTAATCACATTTTAACATTTTAGCATATAATTGTAATATTATTAACAAATAATTTATTTTGGATTGCAATTTGAAAAAGTTGTATATCTATAAATTCCCACTATCGTCCTTCCGTCATTTCTTAATTTCTTGAACAGAGTTAGGTAGACGAAAGGCAAGACTGGTTATGGAAACCTTAGGGACAGAAGTCCACGATTAACTATGTACCAAGTTCGGATGCAAATCTGAAGTCACGTTATTTCAATTTAATAATTCCCCCCGAAAGGTGTTAAGATAGATGACCGGCACGATACTATTAAAGGAAAAGTATGATGTACAGGGGCAAGTAACTACTAATTTGAAGTGGAGAACATATATTTTAAATTAAATAAATTAAAAATATGCTTAAAAATTGCAGTCCGGCATTATGACGATGTCACAATAAATAGAGGTTGAGGCCAACGTTTTCATCGCGAAAACGTGTACGTCGGACATTCAGCGCCGCCTTCCTGTAAGCCTAGAAGTTTGACAATGGTGTTTGGAATGTCGAGNTTATTACAATATTACAATAGATATTTATTTTGGATTGCAATTTGAAATAGTTGTATATCTATTAATTTCCATTATCGTCCGTCCGTCTTTTCTTAATCTCTTGAACAGAGTTAGGTACACGAAAGGCAAGACTAGTTATGGAAACCTTAGGGACAGAAGTCCACGATTAACTATGTATCAAATTCCGATTCAAATCTGAAGTCATGTTATTTCAATTTAATAGTTCCCCCCCCTTGAAAGGTGTTAAGATAGATGACCGGCCCGATACTATTAAAGGAAAAGTATGATGTACTGTACAGGGGCAAGTAACTACTAATTTGAAGTGGAGAGCATATATTTTAAATGAAATAAATTAAAAATATGCTTCAAAATTGCAGTCTGGCATTATGACGATGTCACAATAAATAGAGGTTGAGGCCAACGTTTTCATCGCGAAAACGTGTACGTCGGACATTCAGCGCCGCCTTCCTGTAAGCCTAGAAGTTTGACAATGGTGTTTGATATGTCGAGCATGATTCCACTAACGTTCCAAACGCTATTGTCAAACTTCTACGCTTACAGGAAGGCGGCGCTGAATGTGCGACGTACATGTTTTCGCGATGAAAACGTCGGCCGCAACCTCTTTAATAATTGCTCTTTTTCTTTACGAATGCTCTGCAAATGGACTTTCATTCTGCACAGCTACTTTCTCCATGGTTTTAGCTTCAGAAAAGAGCAAAAACCATGTATATATCCGAAGTCTTGAATGGTTACACCGTTATTAATTAATTAATCGTAAATTTCAAAAATGTTTAAAAATTAATTTTAAGAACATTATCACAATGCCTTTAAACTACGTGGGAAGTATCTCCTGGTAAATAGAGAGGTATATAGAAAAACTAGCAAAGAATGCCCAGCATTGCCCAGAAACTCAGGAAAGAAGTTGAGTTGACTTTGTTATATGTGGGGTGGCAGATAGTAACTATGCAAAATTTGGTACAAGTCAAAGAGATCGTCAATTTGTGGGGATGAAATCAGCGGAAGGAGCTAGAGTTAAGAGTTCGAAAGTAGCTTGTATTTTTTGGAGGATTTTATAGACTAACTATGCAAAATTTGTTCTGATCGCTCAAAAGGTTTGAGAGTTTGAGGATAGTGGAAGAAATCAGAGAAGAGAAAATTCTGTTTTATGGTAGTCCATCTTTTACCGATTTAATTTTTTATCCAGAAACTCAAATAACACACTGGAATACAGAATCAACAGTAGTGTTGATCAGTGAGTGCCTCCTTGAAAATGAAAAAAATTGAAAAGCTAGTTTGTAAAAAATCTAAATTATAGGATGTTATAGCAAAAAAAATGAAAAATTTCATTAAAGTTATGGAATGAAATATATATATGAAAATTGAAAATTTTCTGAAAATAGTTCCGAAACTTAATTGTGAAATATTTTATCAATATATGAAGTGAAATAATTTTAAGAATAAGAGTTTAGCGATGTGTCAAAGTAGCCGTGATCGTCTAGTGGTTAGGACATTGCGTTGTGGCCGCAATAACCCAGGTTCAAATCTTGGTCACGGCACTTTTTTTTCTCTTCTAATAAATAATATTAATTTATTAATTTAAATGCTAATTTTTTAATATATATACACATACTTTACATCCAATTCTTTTTTACACTGGCACAAACTAAACATTCCCAAAAAGTTCTTGTAATAAAATACTGTCCGTATGAAAGATCGGCCTTAAAACCAGTAGAAATAATAAGAAAAAGTTAATATAAGGGAAGTGATAAAACTACCGGAACAAAATTTGTTGTTCCGATATTCTATTAATTTGATTGCATTATTTATCCTTTTATATACGAATTCAAAGCATTTATTATTATTAATTTGCAGTATAAAATGCATGGCTAATTAATACTCTTAGTAAAATTATGCAAGTTAATAACAGAACAATGTTTAAAAATAAACAACTTCCTTAAATTTCAAAATATAGACCGGAGACCGGAACCCGTCTAAAGTGTAAACAAATTCATTTCTTTTATTTACTTATATAAAAAATTAAATTAAATCGACAATGAAGGAAGAATATTTGAAAACTAGCAGGTGGGCCCGGCGTTGCTCGGGCAAAAGTAAGGCTAGGACTCCACTACCGTAAAAACAACGTAAAAACCCCTCGACGTAAAAGCTTTTAACCACGTGACCCTGATATCTTACGCTTGAGCAGGCCGTAAAACCAGCGTAAAAGCGAGTTGAGCTATGTTCAACTTTCGACAGGATTACGACCGTAAAACGGTACCTTCAACCAATCAGAAGTCAGTGGAACTACGTCATCGCAACACGAAGCTAAAATGGCGGAAAACGAGCTTTTGTGTACGTGCCCTCGTGGCTACTCTAGAATAGATCCGGAAAGATTTATCGAAAACATCCGAAAGTATTCGTGTATCTACGACAAGAGGTAACTCGATTATAATAATGGATATCAAAGGAAATCCTTCAATTTAGAGGCGTATATAATAAAAAAGCTAAGCTTATAAGTGCTGTATATTATCTTAATAATACGATAATAAAAGTTAGTATATGAAAGTAACGATATTATTTTTACTACATTTGTAATTATAGTACAGAAAATACTCGTAGAATATAATCGTTGTCTTTATATCGATATATCACGTAAACAACCA
>NW_019384886.1:160270-188207 GCF_000671375.1 Centruroides sculpturatus
CACTTCCATTGTTACTTAACACTTCCATTGTTGATGGAAGTGTTAAGCCTTAATCCTGTCTTTCTCTCCCGGGGGGGGAATTTCGAAAAATCCCTTCTTAGTGTGCGTTTTCGTGACGTACCCTAACTGTGTACCAAATTTCAACTTTCAACTCCTAACCGTTTGGGCTCTGCGCTTATTATTATCAATATTATTATTATCATCAACCCGTCTCGATTATATTATAGATACAGAGAACATTAAATGCATTGTTATATGATTATTGATGGTAAATCTAAATGTGCTTAAATGGTATTGCCAATAGTTATGTGAGCGAGCAAAAAACCTCGAATGAAAAAAACTTAAATTGCGGCCACAATAATTTATATTATTATTCATTAGAAAAGGAAAAAAAAAGTGCCGTGACCAGGATTCGAACCTGGGTTATTGCGGCCACAACGCAATGTCCTAACCACTAGACGATCACGGCTACTCCGACACGTCTCTAAACTCTTCTTATTACCTATAAATATCTGAAGTCACTAAAGTGGAACAGCTACAATGAAAAAACTGAAAAATAAGTTCAATGTAAAAAAGTAGTCAAATCTGGAAATATCATTTAAACACACCGTTAATAATTCTATAACAATGCATTTAAATGTTCTCTGTATTCTCAAACATTCTTTCTTCATTCAACTGTACTTTTATTTATTTTAGGAATTATTTTAGTTCAAAATACGGCTATTTTGAAATTCAAAGTGAAAATTCTGTTTAAACTGTGATATCCGTATGTTAACTTATTCGTTTAGAATCTAGATCGAAGTGCTTCCATGCTATAAGAGAACAATAAACCAAGAATAACTGTAATCTGGTTAATATGGCTTTGCTTTTACAGTAGCACATCGATTATCCGACCCCCGATTAACCGTCACCTCGGTAACCGACCGCGTTCTAGTCGGCAAATTCAAATGTCCGCTAGTGATGTGGCGCTACAATAATTGGCTACGTCTTGGCTACTTTAATAGTACTTTTACGTGTTTTAGCTGGCAACACTGGCTACCTATTGTTTAAAAGGCCCTCTGGTGGCGCAAGAAGACGGATTTTATAAAATAAAAAGCAGTTGAAACTGCATTTTTATGAATAAAAATTTGACAAACTATTTATCGTTTTATGACAAGTAAAACTTTTTCGTCGCGTTCGCGGCTTTTAAGTAATGCATAAACCTTCGAGGCGCATTTTAAACATGGTTTGTATACGTAATTTTACATCTGACTTTTCATTTGTATCGTTTAATAATAGCTTTTAAAAGTTTTTAAGTTAAATTAGTGAACAATTTTTATTAATATTATCTGTTGTATTTTTGTTTCTATTTCTAAATTTAAAAAGAAAGATTTTAATCGAGTATTTTTTCAACGATTATAAAAATGTTAATGAAAACATTGATATTTCAAAAAATTTTATTACACAAAATCCTCATTAATTCAAAATTCAAGAGTTGAAATAATTGTGACTTCGAATTATCCGAAATGTATATATGTCAATACAATATGCCAATTGCCAGCTAACTGATGTAATTTTTTTAAGCGAATGGAATACGGCTACGTATACAGAACACTACTTTCATTAATTAATAATAATAACTAAATAGCACGTGTCCCATGAGAACCTCACAGATTGCTAAAGAAGTTTTATGAAAAATTGGACAGAATTCCTCGAAACGTGGCCTAAATTATTTTTAAAGCGGCTTAAAAGGTAGCAAGTCGTCCAAACACAGTAGCCTACAAATATATCATTCTGCTGCTTGTCGAGATTGTAGATAGAAAGGGGTAGTCCATGTGTAAGGTGACACCCGCAAATGTGCTACTGTAAACGCAAAGCCACATTAACCAGATTACAGTTATTCTTGGTTTATTGTTCTCTTATAGCATGGAAGCACTTCGATCTAGATTCTAAACGAATAAGTTAACATACGGATATCACAGTTTAAACAGAATTTTCACTTTGAATTTCAAAATAGCCGTACAGTATTTTGAACTAAACTAATTCCTTAAGAAGCCTGCCTTTTAAGAATTTAAAGCATTAATTAACTACAAGTTCTAATTATTCTTAATTTGCAAATTATTAATAATACTCGTAATAACATTCTGAAAATTAATAGCAGAATAATGTACCAAAATGATCAATCTCCCTACATAACAAAATATGGGCTACATGCGATAACAATTATGTTAGATTAATTTAAATTTTACTAATAATTTATAAAATAATAGAATTTGATTTAGTATGCATGCTGTATATTCATTGTGTTGGAATCAACGATCGAAATTATTGTCTAATGTTATACGACATCGTTACGTACAATACAACGCATTGTGTCGCGATGTTTTGTAAACGTTCTTCCGTTACGTAATAAAAGGTTAGTGGCTCTGTTGACCCCTCGGTGAGCCGTTAGAGACGGTGACCTCGTTTCACTCTCCCCTTTTTAGCGCTGACTTTCATTGAGTCAAGACAGTGTAATCTTTGTGTATTCTTTGTTTCTTTGTTAGATGTGCGACTGTAAAGGCAAAGCCATATTAACCAGATTACAGTTATTCTTGGTCTGTTGTTCTCTTATAGCATGGAAGCACTTCGATCTAGATTCTAAACGAATAAGTTAACATACGGATATCACAGTTTAAACAGAATTTTCACTTTGAATTTCAAAATAGCCGTACAGTATTTTGAACTAAACTAATTCCTTAAGAAGCCTGCCTTTTAAGAATTTAAAGCATTAATTAACTACAAGTTCTAATTATTCTTAATTTGCAAATTATTAATAATACTCGTAATAACATTCTGAAAATTAATAGCAGAATAATGTACCAAAATGATCAATCTCCCTACATAACAAAATATGGGCTACATGCGATAACAATTATGTTAGATTAATTTAAATTTTACTAATAATTTATAAAATAATAGAATTTGATTTAGTATGCATGCTGTATATTCATTGTGTTGGAATCAACGATCGAAATTATTGTCTAATGTTATACGACATCGTTACGTACAATACAACGCATTGTGTCGCGATGTTTTGTAAACGTTCTTCCGTTACGTAATAAAAGGTTAGTGGCTCTGTTGACCCCTCGGTGAGCCGTTAGAGACGGTGACCTCGTTTCACTCTCCCCTTTTTAGCGCTGACTTTCATTGAGTCAAGACAGTGTAATCTTTGTGTATTCTTTGTTTCTTTGTTATATAACCAATTACGCGAGTCTAACTAGTTTTTACTAATCTTTCCGACAAGCAACATCTAGTCTAACACATTGGGTACAATTAAAATTGAATTAAATATGCAATGAAGGAAGAATGTTTGAGAATACAGAGAACATTAAATGCATTGTTATTGAATTATTAGCGGTGTGTTTAAATGATATTTCCAGATTTGACTATCTTCTTATATTGAACTTATCTTTAAATTTTTTTCATTGTAGCTGTTCCACTTTAGTGACTTCAGATATTTATAGGTAATAAGAAGAGTTTAGCGACGTGTCGGAATAGCCGTGATCGTCTAGTGGTTAGGACATTGCGTTGTGGCCGCAATAACCCAGGTTCGAATCCTGGTCACGGCACTTTTTTTTTCTTTTCTAATAAATAATATTAATTTATTAATTTAAATGCTAGTTTTTTATATTGAGTAATTATTTTTAATTTAATCGATAGAAATATGATTTTAAAATTTTAAGATAGCGTTTATAAAATTCATATTTTCCAATTGAAAATCCACTGTTTTAAATATCAAAGAAACAACTTCCATATATATATTTATAGATAAAAACGCATTTAATGTTAAAAATTTGTTTAAGGAATTATTTAAAATCTTGTTCATTACTGATAATTTCTAAAGAAAATGTCTATGCCTTTAAAATTTTACCAAGTAAAAAAAATCCAATTGTTTTTTATACGGGTACATAGTGTACATTCCCAAAATATCCTTGTTATAAAATATTATCCTTGTGGAAAATGGAAGATTGGCCTTGAAAACCAGTAGAAATAATACAATAAACAAATTAATACTGGTATAAGGAATGTCATTAAATAGAATGCAGTACTATTCATTTTATTATAAAGATATGTGCTCAAAAACACATGTACTCGTAGTGTAAAATTTTTAAATATGGGTATTAATCAGAACACTAATGGCCTCTTCGAACTTCATTTTCGTGTTTTCCGATAAGAATTCATTTAAATTTTTAAGAATAAGTGCTTAGGATGTTCTGTCCAAGAATATTGTAAAGAATTAACAATTTTATTTTATTTAAAACTAGTGATAAAGCAAATGAATAAAACTTTAATAAACGTTACTATTTATAATATATTTAGTAAACTTATCATATGGTCTCACGCACGGACACTAATCCTAAGAACCGGAATCCGTTTAAAGTTTAAAAAACTTCACATTTATTTCTTTTATTTACTTATTTTACTATTTTCACCAGTCTATATATTTTTTTTACAATTTTTATCCTTCAACTTTTGAGACTTGACCCTAATTAAAATATTATTAAGGAGACTGAACGACTGGTCCATTAGAGTTGGTGCTCATGCAGGGCCGGCTCGATGGATATGGCAACGAGGCGACGGTTTCAAGATGTGAACTAAGGGCTGAAAAATGAGCAATCAAAAATGTTCAAAAGCAGATAAAATAAATAAAAATAATAAGCCTAATACAGTAAGTCCTGTAAAAGGCCACCGGATAGTGAAGAACGGGGCCCGACATGTCTGGACCGAGTAGAGGGTCCCAGAGCGGTATGCTTCCACCTCGACCGCTCGGCCATCCGTCATTTGTATAAAAACATATGAATTAATTTGTAGACAATTTCTTTTATAGTAATGTGTTTAGTTCATTTTTGTAAATTAATACGTTAGAATTGTTTCATTTTGATACGAAAAAGAAATTAGTACGGCATTCAAAATAAATGTTTTAAAAATTCTCAAATTTGACCGACAGACGGCGTATAGTCATGCTTTCAAGATGGAAGAGGAGTTATCTGTTAACGTTGTCAACTTTTTAAATTTCGAATTTCGTGACTTAAAATCGTTAAAACGTGCTAAAATTGTATCAGAAAAAAATGCTAACAAAATCTGTAAATTACAATCCAAGGTAAATGCCCTGTAATAATACATAATTTTAAAAATTGTAAGTAATTAATTAATGTCTGACAATGTTTATTATTTACAGATAGATTTATCCTCGGAAAAAGTTCCTTCAGAGTTAGCCGATATATCGAGTAAGGCGGAAGAAACAATCACGAAAGCTACCGAATTAAATTCGTACGTGGAACAAATACAGAAAGAGGCCCAGGATCATATTACGGAGGTTAAAAGGATAAAAGATAAATTTTCCGTTCCTCTTTCGGAAATTCAAGAATTGCAGAATGCTCAATGTTATTTAGAATGGGTAATAAGATTAGAAAATATCAGGTATTTATTAACTTCTATTAGCCATTGTTTAAAATATCAAAAAACACATTACCATAAATACACATATAAAGTTAACATGTGTTTTCTCAGACCATTAGTCTGAGAAAGAATTTCATGTATTTGATATTCGCCAAATGCCGAGCAAACGTTCGGCCAGTACCGAGTGGCTTGGGTGATTTCTCTTGATAAAAATTTGGCATTTGCCATTTCTCGTTCTTGTCGGTACATTGCCGAATCTCGGATGAAAGTTTGTAATTCCCGCGGCAGACCAATGCTTGGCGGTCGGCAAATGCCAAATGTGCGGGCCGGCTTAAGATAAGGCTAATATAATACTGTACTAATAGTATATTCGATAAAGTTTTCTTCGTTATTTTCCTGACCACTAGTTTTATATAAAATAAAATTGTTATTTCTTTACAGTTTTGTTGATTACAAAAACATGCAGTAAGATAGCATATGGTTAAAACATCTTAGTCTACAGGGTGGAGAGTTAAAAACTGAAAAAGTTACAAACAAATTATTTTTATATAAAAATACAGTACAGCCTCGTTTATTCGAATCAATTGGGGTTATTCGGATAACTTATTTTTCAGATAACCGATTATGTACGAAAAAATACATTAACCTATCCCGTGTTGAAGTTTTTCTCCGTTGCATGTCGCTTCGCGTTGAATTTTCATCAATGTTAAGCCTAATGTAGACTNAAAGTATTTTGTTCATAGTTCAATTTAATGTGAATGTTTTTTTTTTTAATATCAATTAAGATCTTTCTAATTTAAAGGAATTATTCGTGATATCATTAGAACAGAATGATCTAGTTTAAGACTGTGTGTAAAAATTTTTACACGTTTTTTGTATAAAAATAGAGAATAAAAAAGTGAACAAATTTATTATTTTCGTGAGATTTAATTGTAGAATTATTTAATATCAAGTTCGTTCTATTTAACTGCTTTGTTATACAGATAGTTTCTGACTTGTGACACATTTCCATTTCATCGAACGTAAAAAATAATGGTGATAATAGGGTACGGGATCAAGGTCGCGAATAATACTGTTTACTGTGTATTTTTCTTGTAAACAGTCGTATCGAACAAATAAACGGAAATCAAGATTTTCTTCTGAATAACTGATTAAAATTTGGATTATGATTAAATATTTTATAAGATTTTTTTTTGTATTTAGGACGAATTTCATCGCCGAGTACGAAAGGGACATTAAGAAATAGTATAACTTGTCCGTATTTACAAGAGATTTGAAAGATTAATTCCAATAGAAACAATAAAATATCTTACAAGCTCACAAATTGTATTTTCCTCTTAAATTATGCTACTAATAACACAATACAATTAAAGTTGAACAAATTAAAAATTTCTTAAACACATTTTCTACGTTAAATAATATATTTATTTGATTAGGTAATTATTGATAAATCATTATATTAATTGATGTAGTTCTTTTAAAAAATATAAATCAGAGAAGACACGAATATTTTCTTTCTGGAAAAGAAAAACAATTTCTCAGAGAAGTAATATAATAAAATAAATAATACTATAACTTATATAATTATTATAAATTTACATGGTGGAAATAGAGAACCTAAAGTCTGTAGACATCTAATAATGGGTGACACGAACGGACAACAAATTTTACGGACGATTTCAAAGGCATTTGCGGTAGAATTTTCTTTTGAAAGAGAATGTTCTTCAACTGAAGATATTGTTGAAATGACGTCAACACTTTTAACGTTTAAAGGGACTTTTACGTAAGTTTCTAAAAGGGTTCCTTTGTCCTGATAAGAATTACAATTATCACAAGAACAATTGCATTTTGAACTTTCTCCGCTTTTTGGAGTTTGATTTCCTGTGTCATGTAAATTTATTGATGTTTTAGAAGTTACATTTTTAGAAGAAGATTTTCGAATATTTCTTTTCCCAGATTCTACAAGAAGGGAATCGGGATATTTATTTTCTGAGATAGTTAAGAGAGTACTGTTCGAACTCCCTGGAAAATCCATAACTGGACTGGAATTAGTGGAATTAGAAGGCAATATTTTGTTTTTCTTTGTTACACTGAGCGATTGATTATTTTCAGAAAATGTTGATTCAACTAAAATGATATTAAAATTTTATAAAGTAATAAAATATATTCATTTTTAATGTGATTTACATTAATTAATTACATTGACTTTTGGTATTTTCGTGTGAATTATTTGAATTTCCCTAAAATCAAAAGAAAGATTGTAATTAGAATATACCGATTATTCATTATCGGTATACTGCAAGATTAATTTAAAAATGAAATTGTCCAGGGTAAACAAAATGAATAAATCAATCACACTAACCTTAACAAATGCAAATGCAAATTCCATAACATCTGCTTGGCTTTCGAAGGAAGCTCGAAACAAATTTTGATCTTGATCTTCCCAATAAGCATTATTTTCTCGATCAACCCACGAATGAATTAAATTAGTTTCGTATGTATGATTATCTATTGTGAAATATAATACAATGGCTTGAACAGAACTGTCCCAACCAAATTGCAAAATACTTTCACCAATCAACTATAGATGATGTAGAATATATTTACAATAGACATAAATTCGCAAATACATTATATTGTATTTAAGCATATGTTTTGTAATACTTATTTATACATACCTCGTAAATTTCATTTTCTGGCTTAAAAATATATATTTTTGCAGCTTTTGCGAATTCAGTCATCCTATTTTTACCTTAAATCCAAGAAATAAATTTAAAATAAAATGCGAAAACTATTACTATGAAAAAAACAAAGTCAAAGGAGAATAGTATAATATTAAATTTAACTAAACGAAACGATTGATTAGTCAATAAGAGGCACCAGAATTTTACATTTCGTCTATACTCCTCAGCCAAAATTTTATCCAGGTTTAAGCCAATTGTGGGTTATACCATGCCCATAATAAAAGCGGCTGGTGAAGGAAGGAGGACAGAACATCATGAAAAATTTCTGGTGCCCTCTGTGAATTCTATCCTGGGACTCTCAGAGCAGTAGACTGCGACTTTATCTCTTCAGCCTTTAGAGCGCTTAATCCATTTTTATTACCTTACTGCATGTAATATAAATATCTATACTAATAAATTGTAATCTTGTATTAATATACATTATTTAATTTTTATACATATTTATTTTTGTCGTCTAATTTTCAGGATGGAAGGGATTCGTTTTAACCTTCCGCGTATTTGATTTAAAATAACTTATGTAGATCCGGTTCTATTTATATCGAAAATTATACTGCGGATTTACAAGTGTCAATATAAATGTAACTTATTTATTCATTAATATTCATTAATTCAGTGGCCCTGTGCCCTTGCCACGTCACTTCTATTTATTTACAGTTGCAACAAGTTTAAAATACCAGTCGACCCCCCTATAACACTGTTGATTTTTCCATTTTATACGAATTCCATGTTGTACGAGTCACTTAGATTTTACAAATATGTGAGCCATTCGCAGCCCAGCATACGTATTTGTAAAATCTAAGTGACTCATACAACATGAAATTCATATAAAATGGAATAATCAACAGTGTTATAGGGGGTCGACTTGTACCAGTACAAGTATATAAAGTACAAACATTATAAAAATGTAAGAGAAAGAATTTAGAAAAATGGGTTGCCAAGGGATGGGGTATGCAAGTCAAAAAAGGTTAGGAACCGCTGACTTAAGCAATATTTTAATACTTATATTCAAAATATTTACCTGTTATTTAACACTAAGAAACCGAAAATTCGCAAAGCTTCATGTCAAATAATAACGTTATTGTTAACGTATTATTTGTGGACTAATAAACAATGACAATTTTAATTATTAAAATTTCAGTTGAAAAAAAAGCCAAAATAATTTTAATTTTTTTTATAATTTTTCTTATATTTTTTAATCTTTAAACAGTAAAATCGTTCGCTTGCTTATAACAACAACTTTGAAAATTTGTGATTGACATTAGCTTTAATTTACAATAATTCATGAAAAATCAAAAGCTGACTCTGACTACTCATAGCGGTAGAATGACATCTTACGCCGTAAGATATCATTATTCTACCAAGATTTTCTTCCAAGATTATATTTTAGTATTAATGAATAAGTTTAAATGAAAAATTTCATCTCTCTGATAAAGTAAAAACACGCATAATAAATAAATATCTGAATTCAAACTTAATTTTGAGGATAAATGATTTCAATAAAGAGAGCAAACCTTCATACGTTCTATACGTACACTAACTGACAAATTCACCGAGGGAAATCTAGCAACGAGTTGCTTAACTTTTCCAGCAACGTTAAAAACTGTGTGTGTGGCGCCATCTGTTATAAAAATTCTTCTTAATAAAATATTACAGTCGACTCCCCCTATAACACTGTTGATTATTCCATTTTATATGAATTCCATGTTGTACGAGTCACTTATATTTTACAAATACGTGTGCCAGGCTGTGAACAGCTCCCGTATTTGTAAAATCTAAGTGACTCGTACAACATGGAATTCATATAAAATGGAATAGTCAACAGTGTTATAGGGGGAGTCGACTGTATATTTTTTAACTATTATAAAATAGCAAAAGGCTTAATTTTGAGGGTAGGGATAGGTTCTACAAACAATTGTAAATACTAATAATGAGTAAAATTGTCATTGAGTCCGACTCTACTGGAGATATGACACACGACCCCCTATATCTTCCCATCCCCACCGATTTTTAATCACTAAAATTTAATAGCATCAATTCCCTGATAAACAAACATCTCCCCCGCAAAAGTTCAGAAATTTTCGACAAAAAGCACAGGAGTTATTAAGCTACAGAAGGATGAATAAAATCGTACCCCCATATACAGTCACTAGCATACATACAGTATATACAGGAAAAAAAAAACGAATTTTTTTACATTTCTCAATGTTTCGATGTCCCCAGAGTCCAAAAACGTAAAAATCTTGGGGTGATTTTTTGACCAACACCATACTTTCCCTTTGCTATACAGTATATAACAACCGGGAAAATAAAAATGGCCATAAAAAGTTTTGTTATCTTCAATTGACTCTATGACCCACAAGACGAGTAAAAAGAAAAATAGATCGATGCTATACCGTCAAACTTAACTTTTCTTTGACCTCCTTTAAACCTTTATCACTTTATGAATGATAGATACCATAAGTAGAAACGAAAAGTACTGTACAAGAAATTTTGAAATAAATGTAATAAAATGCATAAACTGTATAAAATTTAATGAAATAAATAGACATTCGCCCTCCCCTTTTCCTCGTCGGACTTGTCATGACTCCCTTCTCCTTTTCCATTGTAATCCTTTCGTTTATAAACAGCCCCATATTTAAAAATTCATATTATTTAATTAATAAATGTGTTTTGATTACTAGCAATCTCTCAAACCCTCCAATAACTAGTGATAACCACGCCCTATAGTATATTCACTGCAACTGATCAGACTAGTTTTTTTATGTTGAACTACTTTTTATATTTTCTCGTCTTAGCTGTTACACTTTAGTGACTTCAGATATTTATAGGTAATAAGAAGAGTTTAGAGACGTGTCGGAGTAGCCGTGATCGTCTAGTGGTTAGGACATTGCGTTGTGGCCGCAATAACCCAGGTTCGAATCCTGGTCACGGCACTTTTTTTTTTTTTTTNCTTCTAATAAATAATATTAATTTATTAATTTAAATGCTAATTTTTTAATATATATACACATACTTTACATCCAATTCTTTTTTACACTGGCACAAACTAAACATTCCCAAAAAGTTCTTGTAATAAAATACTGTCCGTATGAAAGATCGGCCTTAAAACCAGTAGAAATAATAAGAAAAAGTTAATATAAGGGAAGTGATAAAACTACCGGAACAAAATTTGTTGTTCCGATATTCTATTAATTTGATTGCATTATTTATCCTTTTATATACGAATTCAAAGCATTTATTATTATTAATTTGCAGTATAAAATGCATGGCTAATTAATACTCTTAGTAAAATTATGCAAGTTAATAACAGAACAATGTTTAAAAATAAACAACTTCCTTAAATTTCAAAATATAGACCGGAGACCGGAACCCGTCTAAAGTGTAAACAAATTCATTTCTTTTATTTACTTATATAAAAAATTAAATTAAATCGACAATGAAGGAAGAATATTTGAAAACNCACAAACATAAAAAATATTGGAGTAGCCCAAGATATAGCCAAAGATTGCAGTGCCACAGCACTAGTGAAAATTTAAATTTGCTGACTGGAATTCTTTCGGATAACTGACTTTCAGATAAACAACGCTCTACTGTACATTGTAAAAAATACAAAGTGTTAAAGACAATATGAGTACATTATTCTTGTCTTCTCTGTCGTCCTCTTTTGACATTACAGGAACATGATCAACATGGAAGAATCACCTTTCTTTTTAGGCTACTTTCCCCTGCCTATATTTATGCAAATTGGTTTTTTGTATTTTTTACAATATATTTTTATATAAATATATTACATCCTGGATATTTAGAATTTTTCTTTACAATGTAAACAAATTATTTATTTATTGTGGGGGTTTTTTGTTTAATTTTTAGAAGTGTAAAATTTGTTCTAACTAGAAATATTGATTTAAAAAAATTTTTTGCCTTGGAGATTCAGAATTGTTATCTGATAACTTTTTCAATTTTCTGGCATTTTGATTACACAGTAAAACCGTATTAATTTGGAATTTCGTTCTTCATATGGTTTGACCAAAAAAAAATATTATTTTACAAAATCAAAATACAGTAGATTTCCAGAAACTTCTCTCTTGATAACTCAACATTTTGTAAAACTTGTCGTGTCATTTAAAAAACAAAAATACATCTAATTTTTATATCTATAACTTAACATCAGGATCAAATAAGTTATCGTTCTTCACTGACTGCACTTAATAATACCATCAATTCCACGGGTAAACAAAGAATATAACTTTTTTTTTTCCAAGATGCCACTGCAAAACGTTACGAATGTCATTAAGTTGAAAATAGCCACTGAATAGCCAATATTCTTTTTAATTAAAATTTAACTTCAAATGGAAATGGTTACTATTGGTAAGTAGTTAATACATATATGAATTTGCACATATAATACTTTTACAAAAATTTTGCCATTTACACTAGTATCATCACTATGCTGCACTATTATACATTAATCAAATGCTTTAATTTAGAGTAAATTTTTGCATCTTTTATAGTACAGTAATTATTTTATGTTAGATTGTACTGTAGATATTCTTTTGTCTTGAATCTGTTAAAAGATTTTCAATAGATTAATTTGTAGCAATGTATTACAAGTTGTGAATAACCCATCCCAAAATCCACAAAATATGTCATTTTCAGTAATTCGTCATGTTTTGGTCCACATTAAATTGAGTTTTCAGGTCTATTGTATTTGATTCCGCGAAATTGAACAGGTGGAAAGAAAAATTTGGAAAACAGAATAAGTGTTTACCAATCATTTAGACTCAACTAGATTGTAATGGTTAATTTACTGTTTTAAATATCCTGTTTTGACTAATTAATTTTTTTTCTCCTGTTACTTTAACATTTTATACTTTTTTATCCTCTGTTTATTCATTTTTTTTTATTTATTGATTAATAATAGTAATAATTTAAAGTTTTATAGATATATTCATACTATGGTTAAAATTCTAAGTACTATAGTAATTGAAATATTATTAATTACAAATACTTTATTGTAATAAGAAAATTCTTGTTACAGGGGGTTAGCTTTAGAGAATTACAAAAATACAATTATTACTTATTGAAACATATTTTTTTTAAATATCTTGTTACATAAATTTTGCTAAACATAACATATTAATCATTCAATCTACATATCATATTTCGAATTATTTAAAATATGAACAAAAAAGTAATGGATATTATACATCTTATACAATGGAAATTTTTTCTTGATTAGTTCTGAAGTTTTCTTCTTAATTTAAATCAAAAAATCTCTTTTAATTTGAATTTACATTACGCTTCTTCAATCTTTGGACACTCAGTAAAAATATAATAAATGATTTATAAAAATGATTGTAAAGAACAAGTAGAACTTGCATACCCGCTGGCAGAAGAAGTTTAATAAATTTAGTGGTAATTATATCCATTCCAGGAGCTGTTTTCGTTTTTAATTTACGAATTGATATATCCAGTTCTTCGATAGATATTGGAGTATCTAAACTTTCATTGAAAAAAATTTTTTTATATCGGCATAAGGAAGACTATAATTTCTGTAAATCTGTTAAAAAACTAGCCATTTAAAAGAATCTATTTGCATTGATTGATCACAATTGAAACATCGTAATTTCTTAATCGTAGACTTTAAAAGATCATTATTTTTATTTTCTAAGATTTTTGTTGAATTTTTTTATAGTAATTTGATTTCTTAGATTTTAATAAATTGAAATACAAATTATTGGCTTAACGATATTGACTGAATGCCGTTGATGTAGATAATTTTTTTAAACTGAAGTAATGCTTTAATTATTTTCATTCTTAAATTCTTATATCCGGTATAAACTTTCATTATTATTATGTGCAGCAGGCAAGGGACTTAATAATTGAGTCTCAACAATACATAAGTCTTGAATAGGAGTATTTAAATTGATCATATGTCATTGTGGAGTATTCTCAGAAGTAAAATACGGGGTAAAAGAATCCAAGTATACCAGCCCCTCCAACACATAGCTATACATCAAAGAATAATTGCCCAACAGAATAGTATCACCTCGGAGTTTCGGATATTTACCTGCTTTCCTTAACTCGCTTAAAAAAGGAATTAATTGTTTACGTCTTAATCTAGATCTTTTTATGAGATCCTGTGAAATTTGAGTTTCTTTCCATACGTTCGATAGATTTTGCTGTTTCATTTTTATAAAACTCGAATATATATAATCTCTTATTTGGGTATTTTTAATAATTAATTTAATTGTTGGATACTGTGATTTAGTTATTGGAATAATCGCTATTAAATCATCCATTGTAACTTCATGTAATTCTAATGATTCATTAATAAGATTAAACACTTCTAGCTTGGTAGGATTAGTTTTACTGGGATATCTATATAACATTATATTATTTCGATGTTGCACATTAACCATATTATCCATTCAATATTGCATACTTTCATTTTCTATTTTCAAATTAGCAATTTGTTGTTCAAGATTAATTATTTGGCTATTCATTTTTTGATTCTGAACTTTAGTTTCTTGGATACTATTACAAATCTGGACCAAATATTCTTTGATAATAGTCATTTGACTTAATATTCTCGTATTAGAAACATTAATTAATTCAGAAATTTTATTCCATAGTGTTATACTTGATATATCAGATGAATTTTTTCCTGGCAGAGAAGATAAAAAATCAAATGGCTCACCTGATAGTTGTGAACTTAGAAGTGTAGTTTCAGGGTTCAAACCTACGTTTGCTGAAGATGGTTCAGGAGAAGTTCTTTAGACGTGTAAATTGTAATCAGTAATTAACCTGGTATTAGTGGTCGAAACAGTTTCCTTTCTACTAGTTGATTTTGACTTTTGAAGTGGTGGTCTTCCTCTTTTAATTGGCGAGTGTGAAAATCCGACCTTTTTAAGAAAGTTTTTATTAATAACAAGATATGTTTCTTTCATCATCATTTTCGTTGTTTCTCCCGTTCTCACCCTAATATCCGAGGAATAAACCCGGATAGTGAACTGCGTAGTTAGAGTGACATTCGTCGTCCGAAGGTCATCGACGAGGGACCACGATGTCACGTGACCCTCATACGTCGGCAGCGACCGAACGAAAAAAATGACCAAATAAGGTCAGTCATCTCCCTAGGTGATGACGAATTTAACAGTAATTGGTCAAACGATGTCTGCATTGTCGTCACCCATGACGGGGGAGACTGTCATAAATCTGGAGAGCTGTCAAAAGAGTAGCAGATTTTCCCACGCTATAGAGTATATAAAGGGGTCAAATTTTCTACTCCGGGCGCTTGGCTGAGGAGCTAACGCCGAAGAAACCCCTCTGCAAACCTCAAGAGCGATCGTCGCACGATCTTCCAGCACTCTCAGGATCTAAGAAGCTCATAATTGCCGCTCCATGAAAGGTAAAGGACTTTGCTTATTTTCTATTCTCTCCATATACGACGGAATTACTCCTCGGAGAGGTTGATTGAAGAAACCTCCGAAGAACTTCGTCAAGGAAGAACTCTACATATTGGGAGCGACGGAGCGTACACCGTAACCGGACATAGCCGCACGGCCTGAGAAGGACATCACTCCACATAGCCTTCAAAGGACGCCTCAGAATACTAGACGACGATCACAGAGTGTTTTATCAACGCCCTATAACGTGATAACGTTTCCTACAAGGTAAACCCTTGCATTATAATTTGTCTCTCTCCAACGTGAGCTCTCTCTCGAAGTCTAGCGTTAGGTTAGAATAGGTTCTAGAAACATATTTATTTATATCTTAACGCGCGGGTTATATCTATTATCTTATGTATAATTTCTTAGTTGTTTATTAAATGTGTTCGTTAATTTAAACCTGTGTAGTCTTTGACCACACGACTTCCGACTCCTCCCCACTCATATTTTTGCCCTCCTATTGCCATCCGACAACCGAGAGCGGGTCTTCCCGACCCGTGCAGATTAAGTGGTCATTAGGGTTCGACCCAGTGACCCCCTGCTGCTCACAGCGAGCGTTGCATATTAATTATGTTGATAAATTTTCCAACAATTATAATGTTAAGACACAGCCCAAACAAATAAAATTTTAACGTAAAATTATTAAACAGGATACATTCTTTACCTGTATTTGAAGTGAGTAAAAAAACACGCCAGCAGCTTCGGCAGACAGAATGATTAAATATGTATTGTTTAATGAATATACTGATGTGTTACATTGCATTCAATATGAATATATCTGATAAAAAATAAGAAAAATAAAGTTATTTTAAAATATTCCTTTCCAATAAGAATAAAGCCACTGCTATTGAAAATTATATTATTTTTGCACATAACAACAATGCATTAATTGACTTTATATTTTTGATTGAATTGATGTTTTAATTTTCTAATATATCACGTATTAATAATATATTTTAGTTTTTAAATATAAAATAAGTTGTTAAGGTTTAAAAATATTATTCTAATTATTATTATTATTATATTTATAGCAAGTCAATAGAATCAGCATTGGTACAAGGAGCTGACCATGTAGCAGTTACACATTTTTGTGAATTTAAAGATACGTGGAACCACTTACAATCCTCTCAATGTACACACTTAGTTAATTATATTAAACAAACTATTTTGTATTGGCATGATATTCTAAAAGAAAAATTTGGCAGGTTAATATTTTTAATTTTCTAGACATCTCAATAAATGTTTTTTAATAATTATTATTTTGAATAAACAATGTTTAATCATAAAATATGTAAAGCTAAATTATTTTTCTTAACAGTAATTTTGATAAAATCCTTTCTTCAATACCTTGGCCTGCAACTTCTCCATCACTAGTACAACCACCATTGAAATTTAAAGTATTGTTCACCTATTTATTGGAAATACAATTACCGTATCCTTTTGATTTATGATAAACTTATGCATTTTATTATAATGGATTAATTTAATTTTTTATGGATTAATTTAATATTTTATACTTATGAAAAATACATGACAATTTATTTTTTGCAATGTAATTTTAATGTAAAATTTTCTTCAGAACAAAACAATTTCCTTAACAAAATTTAATCAGAGCTAATTTAATCAAAAATAGTGATAATGAGTTTGGATTTGAACCATTATTATTGCCTCTTCAGATGATGATGAGACCATTACAAAAAAGGTTTATTTTTCATTTCACAACAAAAAAACAGACTAATCGACTAGATAAAGTAATTTTTATTAATATTTATATTCTATATTATTTTTGATAATAAAAAAAATTCATTCTTTTCAATTTAATATAAAAAGATCAAAATAAACTGCTTAAAAGAATCATATTTTCTTAGACATTTTTATTTTTTGCAAGGATATCATCAAGCATCAAAAGTAAAATTAATAATATATGTGAAAATTTTATTTGGAACTCTTATCACTTTGTAAAAGGTTGAAAATATTCAAAATAGTATGAAACTGTTAAGCTATTTTAAGCAATTTGTTTGGGCATTTCAAATTACGGTAGAGCATCGATTATCCAAATACTGATCAACTGAAACATCGGTTAACCGAAAGCATTCCAGTCAGCAAATTCAAATTTCTGCTAGGGCTGTGGCATTGCGGCACTCTTCCCCTCCCTGCCAAACTGAACTGTAGAAGTTTAAAGTATTACATTATATAAGGTATGTGTTTGTAAGACGTGATACAAATTATATACAGTACAGTTTTGTGTTTAATATATTTTTTGTAAATGATCAGTTATTTGAACAAACCAAGTCCCGAATTGTTTCAGATAATCGATGCTCTACTGTATATGAAATAAATTAATCTGTGTATATAATTTTAGTTCTTATTAATTATGTATGTTAACTTTCAGCCAGAATGGTATTTGACACAAATATTAATGTGGATTCGTGACCATTTGGAGCTTATAGATCATCTTGTTCAGCCTTTATTAAACTCTGAAAAACTAGAACATATTTATGCAAAGGTTAGTGTATGTTTTTGTTCATTTCTGATGCTTCTAATAACATACTCAATATTTAAACATAAATAATTGTGTTGATCATTTTTATTATGAATTTATTTTAGAATTTTAGTGCATCTTTTATAACTGTTTTATTAATTTGCTGAATAATATTTTTATTATGAGATTTTTAATTATTTTATTGTATATTTTTATTATTTTTTATAAAATATTGCATTAGCAAATTGGAATTGTAAATATTTTTTATATCAAACTCATCTTTCTTTTTTTACTGCAAAAGTTAGCAACATTGTAATGAATAAATTTATTCAGTTTTGGTGTCAGAACACCAAAACTGAATAAATTTATTTATTCCTTTATTTATTCCTGACTTTAAAATTCCTTTACTTTTTATCTTTGAAAAGAATTTGATGTCTTGTATCTGAATACATAAAAATATGTATTATGATTCTATAAAACTCAAGTAACTCTCAAAGTAAAAGTGTTCCATTTAGGTTATTTTGGGTTGTATTAAATTTTACTCATACAAAATTGCTAACATAATCAGTCTCAATATAAATCAATCTATCTTTATATTTATTCTGATCACATATTTTAAGTATGATGATTTGGGTCAGTATCTAGTATACATCTATTTAGAATTATGCATACTTATTTTAACCTATACAAAATAAGTAAGCAAAAAAAAATTGAAACAAAAGAATACAATGATAAATGATTGCATACAAAAATGAATAATAACAAAAATAAAAATTATTTTATTTTTTGTTGTCATTATGATCTGACAAAGATTAATTCTTACCATGCCTTTCAAAATTTTTTGAGATAATTTTGTATTAATTGAACATAATATAATAATAATATCAATTAAGAACTATAATTCTGTAGAACATCTTATTTAATGTTTAGAATTTATAGTTATATAATCCAATTTTTAAACTTGTTTCTTAAATTATCTGTCATTTGAGTTAGATATTCTGTATATTTTAATATTGGTAACACCAAACAATATTAGATCTGATTTGTGAATGATCAGTGTGGTTTAATCTAAATTAATTAATAGCTCTGGAAGCAATGATGGATGGTCTGATTAGTGTAAATGTAATGCATCTGCACTTTAAGTAGGAGTTTTGGGTTTGAGTTTTATTCCATGCCAAATCTTTTCTTCCAGAATATCTAAAATAAAATTAAAATTTAATTTATAATTATTAAATTTATCAAGAGATGGCAGCTTAACTGCCTACCTCTAGCCAAATAGTTTTGTTTTGGGTTATTAAATAGTCTTAATATAGTTCAATAAAAATCCATGAGATTGTTTGGTATTATTAATGTAGTGGATTATGTGTATTATTATATATTTAATATTGGTGTTAGTCTGATGTTTCAATATTTGAAAGCATATATGTATATTGTTCAATCTGTTAGAATAATAATCAAAACAAAAAGAAAATAAAGTACATAATAGATAGTTAATCATTCTCAAATATGTTTTGTCATTACTTGTAATATGTTTACATTTTCATATTAAATTTTATATTTTAATATTTTTGTGTAATCATGTGATTTAAAAAAATTTCTAATTATTGAATTTTGAAAAATGAACTAGTAATTTTTATAATATAATATTTCATGCTTTTTTGTATGTGCTATTTAGATAATTATTAATAAATTAAAATTCTTTCAGGTAGAATTAATGAGAACACTTGTTTATTTGGCCATGAAAAAATTACAGAATGATATGCCAAATTTAGTGTATAATGAACAATTGTTAACTCATACCATTGATGAAGTATTGTTGTTTGAAAAAGAATTACACAATCAAGGATATCCTCAGTCTCTTCCAAGTACCATAAATATATTAAGTAGTGATATTTGTTTCAATCGTTGGCGGAATCTTGAACATAAAAGTATGTTGTAACTTAATTTATTACATTATCTTGTTATTCAGTAATTTTTCAAAAAATAATGTAAATTGATATTTTATTCATATAACATGACTATATAATATAGTCAAACCTTTGATTAATGGCCACTGACAGAAATAAAAAAGTTACTATTGTTGGGAGGTGAGTGAAAATTGCACAAGTGGTATAATTAAAGAAAAATTTTAATTTGTTGTTACTTTTAACATTGTAGAAAATTACAAAAAATTTTTTTCAATAAAAGTCCTCCTCTGATATACAAAGTAACTCTGAAAAAAACATATAGATTGATCTGTTATTGTAGGCTGTGGCTTAAATTAAAATATTTGAAAAAATAGCCCTCAGCTGGTGATGGTAATAATTTCCTTTAAGTTCTTATTAAAAACCATTTAAAAAGTTGTTAATTCTTTGTGTTAAAATTTTTTTATCATCACCACCAGCAGAGGACGCTGTCTATTTTCTATCTTTACATATTTTAACTTAGTTTTTTTTTTTTTTTAATTTTTTCTGCCCTGTGGGTACTAAGAGGACCTTTCTCAGCAAGCCAATTATGGGTTCAGCCAGGCCCACAATGGGACGGCCAGGTGATGAGGGACGGGGCCAACATATCCAGTCAGATCACCCTCAGAAAAATTCCTGGGGATTTTTCAACCTGTCCAGACTCAATCCCAGGTTTCCCAGAGCAGTATGCTGCCACCTTGACTGCTCGGCCATCTGGCCATTTTAACTTAGGTTGTTACCTACAATAAGAAGTCAGTTTATGTTTATGTTTTTAGATGTTCTCTGCTTGCTTGAGAAGAACTTTGTACAAAATGTTTTTGTGATTTTCTTCAATTTTGAATGTAGTTAGTCCTGGATGTTGATATTTTTAAGAAAAATTTATTTTTTACATTTATAGCCAAGTTTATTAACTATGTGAAAAGCCAAAAGTGCTAAACTAGCTGTCTTATTTAATAATGCCTAATTTTGTACAGTGCATTTATTTTCTGCACATTAGTTTGATAGTAGTGGCCATGGGAGTTGAACGTCTCACCACATTTGGAGAATATTTTGAATATATTTTATTCAAAAAGAAACATTTACAAAAAAATTCTCCTGTTTAGAAATAACAAATTGGAAGTTTGACTGTATAAATAAAGCCAAACAATTATTGTTATTGAATTTAAAATGTAAATGAAAATTATGTAAATTTTAATTAATTTATTGCATTTGAAATAAATTACACAGGTATTCCTGATACAACACACCATTCCTACAACATGATTTGAGAATTGGAGACTTCCCCATACAAAACGTCACAATTTTTAAGTGTAAATGCTGATATCTTATGGTTTTTTTATTCAAGCAAGCATGTGTATTGTCTCATATTTTCCCATGGATTTTAGAATATTTAAATTTTAAATGTTGTTTTGTACCTTATGCCCAGTTTTTGTTAATGAGATCTGATTGTACAGTATAGTTCTTCTTCCTTGTCCTAGCTTTCTACTCTATCTTTAACCTATTTGATGTTGAAATTTTTATTTGTTGCCTGTGATGCCATGTTGAATTTTTATCGATATTAAGCCTAAATTTTTTTTTTTTTAAATAATAATCGTGTTTACTGTATCATAAAAAATTATTTTTTTATGTTTCACAAGCAAAATATATATATTGAATAATATGAAAACGAAAAAATTTTATTTTAAAAGTTGGTTTTAATATAAAAATTGTGACGCAAAGCAACATCTAGTATCAAAAACGTTCCAATGTAAACACAGAAATATTCGGGATCGCCCTCGCAGGTCAATGAGGTCAACCCGAAAATTTTCGGGATCAACGTAGGACTGGTTAAACCAGGTGTCACTGTCATTGGTGATAGTGTTCTAAATGAACCCAAAAGACGTTGCTGTGTTTTGTTTTTATAAATTAAAAGTTACTGCATGAAGAGATTACATTTTTAAAGATCTCTTAGGCAAATGCAAGCAAGTGAATATACCAGATTTTATGAAAAAGTACAGAAAAAGCAAGATGTTGTTGAGACTTCAGATTAAGGTCAACAGGAAAACTCGGAAGATGACAATATTTTGCCAAAAAAGAAAACATCCTCATTTAATGGTGTTTAGCAGTGAAGAAAAAAAATCAATATTAATGTGTGATACTTTTGATTGAGATTGTTAGTTAATTTCTGATTGCTTTAATAAACATACTTCTCTTAGTTATGTAAACAAATAGAAAATTTTGGTAACTTTTGGAACCTAACCCTATGTTTTATACTAGTCCTTTGTTTCATATAGCACAGATTTGCATAACAACAGCACTTTTTTGGAACCTAACTACTTATTATACAGGGATATCTACTTATATGATAAATATTTAAACATTGATATGATTTTATGTTTGGTGTCAAAATCTACAAATACAAATAATTGACTTTGAATTACTNGGTGAGACGTCGTTGAAACAAAAAAAGTTATGCATTCCATCACGTACATAAACAGTATCGTAATTCGCCAAGTGCAAATCAGCAAATTCTTAAAATTTTTGTTTATTTTGAACAATCCGGATAATCGAAAATCCGGATAATAGAGGTCCGGATAATCGAGGTTCTACTGTAATTTCAGTAATAAGAGAATGAGTATGTCTTATTTTAAGACTATTTATTATTTTGAAGTTTAATCATTTAAATTGTATCAAATTATTAATAGATATATAGAGGAGAAGGTAGTATTATGGAACCCCAATTACATTTTAGTGAATTGTAAACAAGGTATCATAACTACACCCACATTTTTTGTGCAAAAAGTACTGGTAACTATTAAACTAAATGTTCCTAATTGGATTTTTCGCTAGTGTAACTATAAGTATGGTTTTTGAAGGCTTCTGTACAAAAAGTCAGAAAGTAGGCTTAGAGAAAATTGGGTGGTAATACGGAACCTTACTGTATATTTTCAAAAAATGCTTTAATGTAGCCAAAAATAAATAGGAAAGTACAAAGAATGTTAAATAATTACAAAATTATTTACACCCATGTATTTTATCGCAAAAATGCTTTTATAATAGAAAAATATGACCTCCATCAACAATATATATTCCAGCAGCTCTTTTTCGATATTCTCGGGAAGAATTGACTTTCTACCTAGTGTCTTTTTCACAAATTGCTCCGGACGAATGTCTGCTTGCAAAGAGAGAGTTCAGAGGAGTTGAGTTCTATATTACTGTAAAAGCACCAATGGGGTCCGTATTTCACGCATCGCCATCTTGAATTAACTTATGTCTGTCAAGACCAAAATTTAAAAAATGTGAATATCACACAGATTAATATGTACCCCTAAGTCTCTGGAACGGAATACATGCACCAGTGACCCTACAACTACATGATTTATATTTTAAAAATAATTATATTCACTTAGCATTCAAAACTTGCAAATTTTGAAAAAAAACAAATTTGCTGATTAAATACGGACAACCGTTTAACTGAAGTAAAACGGGTTTTTCCTTTGCTATGGATGTCTGCCTAGTTCAGTTCAGCCACAATCCGCTACAGTTCACATTTATTATCAGTTCGAAATGGAGTGGTTCCATAATACCTGCAGTGTTCCATAATACCACCTTTTTCTCTACTACTAATTCTGTTTATGAAATATTATAGTTAATTTATTTAAGTATCCCATATCTATAAGCAATATCATTTGGCAAACTTTTTTATGTCCAAAGGATCAGTTGAAAACGTTCTCATATTTTTTATCTACTGTTTCAATTAAGCAATTTGTTTGTTTTACATAATAATATATATTTCAGTCAAAATAATATTTTGTACTAAATTTAAAAAATTGATATAAATTTGTTGTGTAATTTGTTTAATTTTTTTCTATTTATAAGTTTATTTGCAAAATAAGAGTACAAGGTCTGTTCAAAAAGTATCGGACCTTTTTTTTTCCGCGTAAACCAATGATGCGCGAGAGGCCTCCTTCGGTGGAGTTGTGGAGGGGACAGTCATGCACAGCCCTGAATTTTTTCCCGCCTGCAGGAAGTGTCAGTCGTTGGCAATCGGCCTATGAGTGAGGTCATGTAGTGCACTCTCGTCAGATTCCACTAAGCTGGAAAATGACTGAACAACGTGAGCAGCGATATTACATCAAATTTTGCCGTAAACCATTCGCAAGATTCAGCAGGCTTTCGGAGACGATCCTCGAGGCCAAAATGCACGGCAGGTCCGCAGCAATATCAAAGGTCATGTTGACAGTTTTTTCGACTCTCGTGGGGTGGTGTGTCGTGAGTACGCACCACAAGGCCAAACCATCGCAAAGGAGTACTACCAGGAGGTCCTTCGTCGTCTTTCCGATACAGTGCGACGCAAACGACCGGATCTGTGGTCGATCAAAACTTGGCAGCTCCATCGTGATAACGCATCCGCCCATTCTGCGCATCTGATTCGGGCTTTCGTCGCCAAACATAACACTCCTGTGGTTCGTCACGCTCCGTACTCTCCCGACATGGCTCCGTGTGACTTTTGGCTATTTCCCAAGCTGAAAATGCCGCTAAAAGGAACCCGAATTTAGTCGAGAGAAGACATCATGCAAAATCCGACGGACTGGCTGATAGCCATTCCAAAAGATGCGTTCCAGCAGTGTTTCCAGCAATGGCAGGAACGCTGGGAGAAGTGTATACATTACCAAGGAGACTACTTTGAAGGGGATTAGGGTTTTGTACATCAAAATCAATAAATTTATTTTTGCCGACCAAAGGTCCGATACTTTTTGAACAGACCTTGTATAAATAAATTACTGAAAAAATAATAATAATTTGTCAAAGTTTAAAAATTATTGTTATTTTTAGGTGCACTTGAGAAGATGGATTTACTATTAAATTCTACTTCAGCATGGAAATTATGTTATCAAGATGGAGAACTTGATGAATTGAAAGTTCCAGAATGTGCAGAAAGTTTTATGACTCTACTTTTAACCATGACTGGTATGTACAATGATTATATCATTTTAATTTCCTGCAAAATTTTCTTAATTATTTATTATTATTAAATTCATAAATACAACTTAGACAAACAAATAAGTTTCTGTTAAATTTTAAAATCTTAAAACTAGATATATAAAAGTTGGATGAACTAACTATAATTGTTATTTAAACAATACAAAGCTCATCTAGTGATTTTTGCGGTTAGATTTAGTTAAATATCGGGTTGTTCGGAAAGTAATTTCGTTTTTTTTCCATGGAAAAAACACAATATTTTTATAATAAATTAAATATTTTATTGAATTATGTATCAACCATTTTGGTCAAATACTTGTTGTCATTTTTTCCGGTAGTAGCATTATTTCACATTCATAAAAGGTTTGATTGTTGCTTAAAACTGATCCAAGTGATTTTTGACATTGTTATTTCAATTAAATGTCTTACAGTTAAAAAAAATTTGTATAGACCGGAACAAGTAATAATCTGAGTGTGCTGGATCTGGTGTCCCATCTAACTTATAACAGTTTCTGACGAGTTACCAAACTTGTGTGAAATTTGACATTATTGTGGTAAAACATGACACCTGTTTTGTTGATCAATTCTGGCCACCTTTTCTGTTTGATGATATTACTCAATTTGTTTACTTGATGACAGTACACTTTTGAATCAATTATTAAATTGTCTGGTAAAAGCTCCAAGAAAAAAAATTACTTTAAAATCCCACCAAAGCGAGCATCTCTCTTCAAGAACATGTGGAACCCATATATCAAGCTTTGAAATGAAACCAATTTGTTTCAAGTAATCATAAATGGTTCAATTTGACAAATTTAATCTCTTAGTGATTTCATGTGTTGTTATTCGGCAGTTTGCTTCAATCAATACCTTTATTTTGTTTTCATTGGTTTCAACTGGCCATCCAGAATGTGGTGCATCTTCAATATTGAAATTGCCAGAACGAAATTTTGTAAATCAGTTTTGGAACTGTCTTTCTCTCAACACGTCTTCTCCATACACATCACACAATTTTTTTCTTGCTTGAACAGCATTCTTACCTTTTCAGTAATAAAAGAGCAAAATATGCTGAAAATGCTGCTTTGGATCTTCCATATATGATGGGGCACAAAAAATAAACAATCAAACAAAATATTTTACAAATAAGCCTTAAAATGCTAGCTGTCAAAATATATTATGATAATATGGTTTAGAATAAAAATGGCGGGAAAAATACGACTAATCCGTCTAATGGTAAAAAAAAAAAATAACTTACTTTCCGAACAACCTAATAGATATAATATTCATAGAAAAAGTTTTGTTCAGTAAGGCTAATAATAATAATTTTATTTTAATCACTTTTATTCAATTTTACTTTTATTTAAATTTTGTTAGTTATAATAACTGATTCTTGAAACTTGTAGGAAATAATTTTAAATGTTTTATTTAAAAATTAAAGTTCATTATATATTTTTTGTAATTAATACTATTATTTTTAGTATGTAATTTGTCTACAAGGACTTGTTTTATTACTAGGACTTATTATACTGGTGACTTTGTTTTGCGATTTAAGAAAACATAAGTCACCAGTATAATAAGTCCTAGTAATAAAATAAGTCCTTGTAAACAAATTGCGTACTAAACATAAGATAAGGACACAAAGGCATATAATTTAATACTATTATTGTTTACATAAAATTGCACAAAAATGAAATATTACAAATTAATTAATATAAATAAAATGTTTACTTTCAAAAAGTTCTTGCTTTTTTTATTTATTTTATTGAGCATCAATTAGATTTTTGTGAAGTTATTTTTCAGAAGTTTCCAATGCCACTGAGCCAACATATCTTTTACCAAAACTGTTCAGCCAAATGCAAACAAAGCCAACAAACTAATTTTCCTCATCTGTAATTTAGTCTTTAAGAGATGCAGAACTGTNTTCTTCCTTACAACAGGTTTGAATTTTTTTTACCGTCTCTTCAAGCATGATGCCAACATTTCCATCCACCATTCAAACACAGAATCCATTTCTCCCTGACTGCATGTTCTCACTCATTTGCATTCTCTTCTAAACTGTTGTACCTACCTACCTATCTTGTAAAGGTTTTGTATGGTAGAGTGTCATTTTCAGAAGCAGTCTGGAGGCTTTTGTAACATTTTTTTAATTGTTTGATCCTGGGTCACTTCAATCTTTAGCCAAAAATGTTGTACATTCTTGACTAACAATTGTTTAAGACAAAAGAACATTGTTTAGGCCAGGGGTGTCCAACCCGCGGCCCGCAGGCCGCATGCGGCCCAATAAACGTGTAAACAAAATCGACAAATGTTTTAATATTTTTATTATTTATTTATTTCAACGGCATAAACTCAAAAAAAGTTTCACAAAGCCATAACATTTATTCATATTTTATTTTTGATTGAAAAGAAAATATTTTCAAATACTTGAATACTTGGAGATGTGTGAATGAGGAAGAATTACTAAATAAAGCTGGAGTTGTGACTCAAAGGATTATAGAATTTGGTCAATATAACAATATAAATATACTGAATTATTTATATTGTTATATTGACCAAATAATAATTTATGGGCCAAATGAATAATAATAATTTATATTGTTAATTTAAATAATACAGTGGTACCTCAGGATACAAAATTAATACGTTCCGAAACTGAGATCGTATCTTGAAAATGTCGTAAGGTGGATCATCTTTTCCTATACGATTACATGTAAAACCAAATAACTCGTTCCAACGCGAAAAACATACTCAAATTAAAGCCAAGTAATACATTAAAAAAAATAACTGTAGTAAGAAAAACAAATGAAAAATGCGAACTAATGTAATGTCGTATGGTGAGTTTTTGTTCGTATCGTGGAGCAAAAATATGTTCGAATTTCATGTCGTATCCTGAAAATTTCGTATGCTGGGGCGTTCGTAACCTGAGGTACCACTGTA